>NW_007175005.1:0-728 GCF_000164805.1 Carlito syrichta
ACTGAAACTCTGACCCATGTAAAAGAGATATGAGCACATAAAAAGATTCATGCAAAGCCTGCTGGGACACAGAGGGTTTGTGATGGTGGATAGTTCACGCTGCTGACGTGCCAACATGTATGCTGGAGGAAGGGGTCCCAGGTGGAATGCTCAACATGGGCTTCCTCCAGAAGAGTTGGACTCAGAAGTGCCCGAGAGAAGTACCTGCCTCGGGGAAGGGAAGTGGACTAGGGTTACTAATGCACTCAGGGAGGAGTACTAAGGTTCATGAATACAAGAAGGTGTTTCAGAGAAATAGGTCCAAGAGAGTCAGGTTATTTTGTTTTTGACCCATCAATACTTAACAGGAATGAAAAGTTGCAAAACAGTTAGTCCTTCCAAGATGTACTCTTTTGTCATCATTAGCTGAGCCTATTGGCCTACTGGGCCAGTGACATCTGGAACGATCCTATTCCTTGGCTGGAGGTAGGACCTAGTGCCATAAATTGTTCTGGGAACCTGGCATAGAAGATGATTTGCACAACGAAGTCACCACTAAACCACTGCTTAAGTCCAGTCCCCGGCCTTCTTTTTCCTACAGGAGAAAACAAACAAACAGAAGCAAGGAACAGAATGAGTCTTTTTTCTGTCTCAGAACCCTGCCTCAGGGAAGTCAGAACTCAAGGTGGAAGTGTGGACCACTATAGGTACACAGGAAGGTGAGGGAAATTATTTTGCATTTATGTTCA
>NW_007175006.1:0-349 GCF_000164805.1 Carlito syrichta
GGTCCGGTGTCCTGCCTTTTGAAGGCTGTCCCTTCACCCATTCTTTCTTAGTTATCCCATCCTGCCCAGCCCCTTTGCTGGGACAAAACCTTCTATATAAGCTCGGGACACCTATCTGCCTCACCTCACACCAAGTTCCCCGACTCCGCTCCTGAGCCTCGCCTGTGCTGTCTTCCCCCTGGAACCTTCGTCCGATTTCCCCATTTCCCCCCAAAAGTTAATCCAGTAGTCTGGGACACTTCCACTCCGGTGGTGGCCACTCACCACACCCCAGTCCTCATTCGCCTTAAAAATCCCTCTTGCTTCCCTTCCAGGCCTCAATTTCCTATCTCACACGCCTATCACAAGG
>NW_007175007.1:0-632 GCF_000164805.1 Carlito syrichta
TTCTTTCTTTTTTCTTTTTGGTACTAGGATCTTTGAGCCCTGGTATATATTTCCTCCAAATGAGAGGCAAGATGTGGACAGTGGAGAGCTTGCTTTTAGCAGTTTCTTACTGATTCTCGCAAGGCAGACATTCCACTGAACTGAGTCAAGAGGCTGCTGGAGTCTTCAGGGGCCAGTTGGTGCCTCTGAACTGACTTTCCTCTTCCCGCTCTCACACTGAGCTCCAAGCAGCAATTCTAGGAGATCAATAAGAGCCTGCAGAGCGACATGAATCTAAGCTTCAGAAGAGAGACTCTAATTAAGCAATTAAACTGTCAGTCGGAGGTCACTTTCATACCCAGCTTTCAGGAAAAGAAACATAATGGCTCTGACCAGACACAGCCATCCCTGGCAAGTGGGTCCCACTGCTGCCTTAGCAAGATATAGTCACGATGTGCCATTCAGGAGAGCCCAGGGTTAATTGCACCAGACTCTCAAAAGTTACTGAGTAGAAAGTGCAAACACATATTTCCAAATGTGTTGAAACCTGACTGCAAGTCCAACTTTCTGATTAGCAACCCACGATGCCACCGCCATTTCAATAGAAGTCAAAAAAATTCAGCTTATCTCTTTTCTCATTATGGCAGCATGCA
>NW_007175008.1:0-740 GCF_000164805.1 Carlito syrichta
TGTGTGTGTGTGTGTGTGTGTGTGTGTGTGGTGTGATTTTATGTTGATGACATTAAAGGGTTTTATTTTTTTTGAAAGACAGAATTTTTTATTTAAAAGGTTTTCAGATTTAAATTATTTTCTTTTTTTATATTCACATAATTTAAACATCTCTTACACCGCTAATCACAAAGGATAGGCCAGATACTTAAAAAAAACAAATATTTTCTCTTAAATAAACTTTTATGCCAACAATAGACAAATGTAATATAGATGGTCAATAGTTATACTGACCTTCTAATTCATTAAGTGGTTATGGTAAATTAAAGACACATTCAACTGAATTATAAAAATGGGAGTATAAATGTAATTATCCCTAAATTTACACTGACCCCATTTTTAGATTTTTTTAAACTTTATCTTCTCTGACTGGGTTCTAACTTTAGATAAATTTGATGTATTCTTTCATTAGCTATAAACATTTTACCAAGATGAAATGGGCATTTAAAATAATTACTATTTTAAACATAAAAAACGAAGGCACTGCTTAAATGCATGCACATTTAAGCATTCACAAAGTCACAAAGATTTCAGTACCTGAAGATAAATTATTAAATAGTTAGATTAAGCTGGTCTCGGTGGCTCAGCCTGTAATCCCGCGCTTTGGGAGGCTGAGGTGAGTGGATTGCCTGAGCCTGCACGTTTGAGACCCGCCTGGGCAACTTGGTGAGACCTCATCTGTACAATAAATCAAAAAATTA
>NW_007175009.1:0-1527 GCF_000164805.1 Carlito syrichta
CAGGGATCTGTTAATCTTATTTATCCTTTCAAAGAACCAACTTTTCATGTCATTGATTTTTATGACTTTTTGTTCTCTATTTCATTTAACTGTAACTTTATTTTTAATGATTTCCATTTTTTTCTACTGATTTTGTGATTGGATTTCTCTTGACTTTCCAGCTCTCTTAGGTGTGACATTAGACTGTTTACTTGAGATCCCTCTATTTTCTTGATACATGTGTGCAGTGTTGTAAACTTCCCTCTCAGCATCCTTTTCATGGTTTCCCAGAGATTTTGGTGTGTTGTGTCTTTGTTTTAATTTGTTTCTGGGAGGTTTTTTATTTCAGCCTTGATTTCTGTGTTAACCCAAAAGCTATCCAGAAGCATGTTGTTTAATTTTCATGTATTTGTGTGTCTCGATGGGATGGGGGAAGGGGGTTCCCTGTTGATGATGACATTTATTTTTATTCCACTGTGGTCTGAGAAATGCTTGGTGTAATTTCAACCTTTTGAAATTTGTTCATGCTTGATTTATGCTGAAGTTTGTGGTTGATATTGAAGTATGTTCCAGGTATTAATGGAAAAAATATATATTCTGTTGTTGTAGGGTTATGTGTTCTGTAAATGTATATTAGGTCCAACTGATCAAGTGTCAAGTTATGGTTCCAAATTTTCTTGTTATTTTTTTTTGCCTCAATGATTTGTCTAAGGCTGTTAGAAGAATATTAAAATCTCTGACTATAACTGTATGGCTGCCTATGTCCTCTCTTGGTTTATTTAGCAATTGTTTTATAAATCTGTGTGCTCCTATGTTGGTTATGTATGTATTCAAGATGGGTCTTTCTTGCTAGTAGATTGAACCTTTTATCATCATGTAGTGTCCTTCTACATTTTATTGGTTTAAAGTCTGTTTTATCTGATATAAGAATAGCTACTCCTTGTTTTTTGTTTTCTATTTGCCTAGAAGATCTTTCTCTGGCCCTTTACCTTGAGCCTGTAGGTGTCATTTGCAGTGAGATGCGTTACCTGAAGGCAGCTCAAGGAGGGACCATGTTTCTTTATCCACTTCCCTAATCTATGCTTTTTTAGTGGAGTGTTCAGTCCATTCACATTTAAATTAATTATTGATTTGAGGGGGTTTGTTCCTGTCATATGGTTATTAAGAAGTTGCTTTGTTTTTTTAGATTTTGTGGTTGATTTTTATGGTCTGTCAGCTGTGCTAGTCTATGCTTTTGTGATGGGTGGGACCATTATTTTGTTTTGTTTTTTGTTTTTTTGTTTTTTTTTTTTTTAATAATTAATCAGTATTTTTATTATAGTTTTGTGGGGTACAGTTAAGGGTTAGGTGTACAATTACGTTTCATTCAGACACCCTGTTGATAAGAGGTGTTTTCCCAGCCCCAGACAGATATTTGCTACTGTTAATCCCCTCCCCCTCCCCCCCATAGTTTCCCAGTACCGTCAGTCATTTTGTTATAGTATTATATTGGATGTTCAAGGTCCATTATATGAGTGAGAACATGTGATATTCTGATCTTTGTTTCTG
>NW_007175010.1:0-633 GCF_000164805.1 Carlito syrichta
CTCGATTTGTGCGGGCTCAGGCTTAGTTACTTGTGATGGACAAGTAACTTTGGGTGGAATGGAATGCCAGATAAGCTAGGTTTAGTGAGCAGGCAGGAGGTTTCAAACAACACCGAGCTTACCAGGAGAGAGACGCCACAGAGGCTACCACAATTTAAGCAAAGGAATGTCCGGAAGGGGCTTATTGCTTAACATTCACACACTGCTAGCAGCAGTTGCAGAATTCATATAGTAATAGTTCTTTTTTGAGTTTTTTTTTAATCTCTTGGGTCTCTCATTCCCCCCCTCTCAGAGGAACCTAAAGATAAGACCCAATCATGGGTCTACATAGGTTTGTTTTTTTTAAGGCCATTCTGAAAATGAATAGGAGAGCTGAGACAACACGGGTGGGTACCAAGTGGTTGGTACTGCTGCTTGAGTGCCATGAGTTGAACGGTGCTGACTCGATTTTTAACAAAGGCTATAAGCTTGTTGATGATGCAAGGCCCGAAAATAAGTACGAGAATTAAAACAACTAAAGGGCCAACTATGGTGGAAATTAATGTAGTAAACCAGGGGGAGCGGCTAAACCATGCTTCAAACCCAACTGAGTTGCTCTTGTTCTTCAAAACTACAATAGTAGAAAATAGAGAC
>NW_007175011.1:0-825 GCF_000164805.1 Carlito syrichta
GGAGACCTATTCAGTAAATAGTGATGGGAAAACTCGCTGACCACATGCAGAAGATTCAAACAAGACCCCTATCTGTCCCCATACACAAAAATTAACTCTAAATGGATCAGAGACCTAAATGTAAAACCTCAAACCATAAGAACCTTAGAAAATGCATGACATACGCTTATGGGAATTGGAACTGGCATCCAATTCCGGCACAAAACCCGAAACTCACAGTCCATAAGAGATAAGATAGACAAATGGGACCTCATTAAACTGACAAGCTTCTGCAAAGCCAAAGAAACCATCAAGAGAGCAGGGAGACAGCCCACAGACTGGGAAAAGGTATTTGCCAACTCCAGGTCTGACAAAGGCTTAACATCTTGGATCTACAAGGAACTCAAACGTGCTGAGAGGAAAAAAACAAACAACCCCATTACAAAGTGGGTAAAAGATATGAACAAACACTTCTCAAAGGAAGACATCCGAGCGGCCAACAGACACATGAAGAAATGTTCACCCTCACTAATCATCAGGGAGATGCAAATCAAAACCACACTGAGATACCACCTAACTCCAGTCAGAATGGCAATTATCAATAACTCAAAAAATAACAGTTGCTGGAGAGGGTGTGGCAAAAAGGGAGCACTTCTACATTGTTGGTGGGAGTGTAAACTAGTGCAACCTCTGTGGAAAGCAGTGTGGCAATTCCTAAAAGCTCTAAATATCAGCCTCCCATATTACCCCGCAATCTCCCTACTGGAAATATACCCTGAAGAGTTCAAATCACTCTATCAAAAGATACCTGCACACGAATGTTTATCGCAGCATTGTTCACATAGC
>NW_007175012.1:0-1078 GCF_000164805.1 Carlito syrichta
CCGCCTTATAACTCAGTTAAAACTTATTCTTAAACTACAAAACTTTACTATAATTCATGTTTCATATGTCTAAACTTTAATTTTCATATGATCTAGTTATTGGACTTTAATACTATGCTATATCCTATTAAGCTAATACCTTATCGTTAATTCTTTTATAAATCATATAGTAACTATTACACTTGAATAATGTAGCAAAAGGAATCAAAACAGCAAGCATAGATTTACGCAGCTATGAGTGTATATGTATATATTTTATCCCAACAAGTCTACTCTAAAAATCAAATAGTAGCTGTCACACTCTTGAACAAGGAAATGCAGGGCTTCCAAGATGGCGGCCATGGGCTGAAGCAGACAGAGTTTCGGTAATTAACAAAACAAAAGAAAACGTTCTACCTGGCTAGGGGCAGGGAACAGAACTATCATGGTAATTTAGTTTCTAATCTTAGCCCTAGGGGAAACAGCTTTCGGGAACAAGGACTACCCAGTCTACCAGGAAATAGAAGTAAAAAAATATCTAGAAAGAAGCTAAACTTAGAAAGACAGAAACAATTCCGCCATGCACCTTCCATCAAGTGTACTGAGATTCACTTGTAAGTTTTACTGCCATGTATGCACACTGGTCACCAATCACACGCCAATATCATAGGTATAACTGATATCCTATGTCAGAGGCGATCTTCCAGATGGGCCTTTACAGGCCTCAGCCATGTAGCTATAGATGTTGGCTCCCAACAACTCCTGGCTCATCATTTTTTTAATTTTAGAGTTGTGGGGTACAAGTGGGATTTACTATATAAGTAGGTTGCATGCAGGTGAAGTCTGGGCTTCTAGCTGGCCTTCTCTCCCCCGATAGTGCTCCTGGTACTCAGTATGTTGCCATGTGCCTCCTCTCTACTTCCTCCCTCCCTCCCTCCCCTGGCAGTATCCAGTGTCTGCCCATCCCACCATGTGACCAGTGTTCAGGGCCCACTTATGAGGTATTCAGTTCTTTGTTTTTGTGAGTTCTTAGTATGATGGTCTCCAGCTGTATCCAAGTTGCTGTGAAGGCCATGATTTTGTTCTTTATGGCTGCATA
>NW_007175013.1:0-1382 GCF_000164805.1 Carlito syrichta
ACACACACATGAAAGGCAATTTTAGAGGTGTGCTTCTAACACACAATCACCCTGCACATGCATATGTACTCTGACTCTCTTAAAATCAATACCTTAGCTTACTATCGTCTAAACCTTTAAAACAGCATTCTGCACCAGCACTAAAACAGCATAAGACTGCATCCCCAAAAGACCCACAGACCACACAGGCAACAGAAATCTTACCTGGGAAACCCCCTTGGACCATTGCTGAGTTCCCTTCAGTGTATCTGCATTCCTGACAAACATTCAATGCTGGAAGCAGCTCAAATCCTCACCACAGACTCTGTCCTCTCGCTCTTCTGACGACCTTGGGCCTATTTTTTTCTCTCTTTTAGATTTTATCCTCTTTAAGGAAAACCTGTCAGTCAATTTCTATCAGGAGAAACAATCAATTAAGCTAATTTTAAGACAGCCCTCAAGCGAACAGTCACATCTGTTAGCAGGTGAAAGCTGCCCAGAAAACTATGCCGGAGAAGCAAAAATCCCTGCTTTCCAACATCTGACCCTTGGATGCCTCACGCCGCCGACCGTGACACTCAGTTACCCTGCTCGCATCAGGATGATATCTCTATTTCAGAACAGGAGGCATTATAACCGCAACCATTTATTTTGTGGCCAGCTTCAATTAATATCATTTTAATGACCCAGTTTTCCTGCTGAGAATCTGCTCATCACATTAGTTACATCTTTCAAATGCAAATGAAAAGGAAACAGCTGTCTATTTTAGCTGTCCGAAGTGAGGGGGACAGTCATCAACTTACTCTCTCCTGATTGCTCTCAGCACTGAATCATGTTTATAACAAAGAAGCTGGTGAACCACACTGAACACGCAGTATCTGTCCCCTGGCGAGATTCATTTGTGTCTCAGTAACACGCTAAACATGCAGTGAAGATTCTATTTGAACAGTCAAGCCTTCAAGTTAGCTTTTTGGGGGGAAAATAGTATGAGAAAGGGATTGTAGCTTCGAAGAAACCACGAGAAAAATGGTTGAGGTTTCTTAAACTTCACTCAAAATGCTGCATTGCAACTCCTACTCACCCCCTGAATATAATCATATAACCAACTGCAATTACTTCAGAATTATCAATCAATTACCACACATGGCATTTTCTAGTCTTTCTTCATCCAATGTAGAAAAAAATCATCTGTGATCATTGTATCATCAGTGATATTTTAAAAAGTCAAGAACACCTGAACACAACTTAAATGCTACTCAGAAGGTCTTAAACAATACAATTTTTTTTTTTTTGAGTCGGAGTCTCACTCTGTTGCCCAGGCTGGAGTGCAGTGGCATGATTACGGCTACCACAACATCAATCTGCTGAGGTCAAGTGATTCTTCCACTTTAGCATTCCAAGTA
>NW_007175014.1:0-3714 GCF_000164805.1 Carlito syrichta
TCGGTTGTGTGATGTCAGAAAGTCTTCCATTTCCTTCTGGTTTTCAAGTTTGTTTCCATACAAGTGTACGTAGTAGTCTCTAATGATCTTTTGTATTTCTTCAGGGTCAGATGTGACTTCATCTTTTGTGTTTCTGATTATGCTTATTTGGTTTTTTTCTCGTTTTTTCTTGGTCAGTCTAGCTAGGGGACCATCAATCTTGTTTACCCTTTCGAAGAACCAGCTTTTTGTTTCATTGATTTTTTGTATTATCTTTTTGTCTTCTATGTCCTGGATTTGGGCTTTTATTTTGGTGATCTGGATTCTTCTGCTGAAATTAGGGTTTTTGTGGTCTTGCTTTTCCAGCTTCTTTAGGTGGCTTGTTAGGTTGTCAATTTCTGTTCCTTCCATTTTCCTCATGTGTGTTTGTAGGGATATAAATTCCCCTCTTATTACAGCTTTTAAGGCATCCCAGAGATTTTGGTAAGATGTTTCTTTATTTTCATTTGTTTCCAGGTATCTTTTGATCTCTATTTTGATGTCATCATTGACCCAGGAGTTATTTAGCATCATGCTGTTTAGTGTCCATGTCTTTGTGGGTTTTGGGGGGACTTTGTTGGTGTCAATGTTTATTTTTATTCCACTGTGGTCCGAAAAGGTGCATGGCAGAATTTCAGTCCTTTTAAATTTACTTATACTTGATTTGTGTCCAATTATGTGGTCGATCTTAGAATATGTTCCATGTGGTGATGAGTAGAATGTGTATTCTGTGGTCTTTGGATGGAGTGTTCTGTAGGTATCAATTAAGTCCATTTGGTCCAGAGTCTCATTGAGGTTCCGAATCTCCTTGCTGATTTTTTGTCCTGATGATCTGTCTAAGGTTGTGAGTGGTGTATTAAAGTCCCCAGTTATTATGGTGTTAGAGTCAATGTCTTTCTTTAGTTTTCCTAGAAGTTGCTTTATGAATGTTGGTGCGCCTATGTTGGGTGCATATATGTTTAGGATAGATATTTCTTGTTGATGGAGTGAACCTTTTATCATTATGTAGTGGCCCTCTGTATCTTTTTAAATTTTTGATAGCTTAAATGGTATTTTGTCTGAAATTAGGATTGCGATTCCTCCTTTCTTTTGTGTTCCATTCGCCTGAAAATTTGTTTCCCATCCTCTTACTTTGAGTCTGTGTATGTCCTTTCTAGTGAGATGGGTCTCTTGAAGGCAGTATATTGTTGCCTGGTGATATTTTATCCATTTTGTCATTCTATGTCTTTTCAGTGGTGCATTTAGTCCATTCACATTCAGACTAATTATTGAAATGTGAGAGCTCGTCCCTATCATGGAGTTCTTATTGAACTCCCACTTGGTTTTTCCTTTTTTCTTTTTCTTTTTTTTTTTACTTTCTTTTGCTTTTGGGGTTGGTTCATGTATATTTTATTCTTTTCCCTGTACTCTTGTGAAGAACGTTGTTCTTTTTTCTTTTTTTTCTTCTGTGTTTAGTACTTTCCTAAGTGTTTCATGTAGAGATGGTTTTGTGGCTGCATAAGTTCTTAGGGATTAGATATCTGGGAAAGATTTTAATTCTCCCTCACTGATGAAGCTTAGTTTGGCTGGGTAGGTTATTCTTGGTTGAAATTGTTTATCCTTTAGGACTTTGAAGATAGGGCTCCAAGCTCTCCTAGCCTGCAGGGTTTCTGCAGATAAATCTGCTGCTATTCTGATTGTCTGCCATGGTGGGTGATCTGGCCTTTTTCTCTTGCTGCCTTTAGGATTTTTTCTTTTGTGCCTACTTTATTTAGGCGAATTATTATGTGTCTAGGAGTTGGTCTTCTCATTTGTTGTCTTGCGGGGGTTCTCTGAATCTCTTGTGTTTGAATTTTTGTATCACTGATTAGATAAGGGAAATTTTCTTGAATGATCTCGTGGAAAGTTTGTTCCAATGTGGTCTCTGTTTCTCTTTCTGCCTCAGGGAGTCCGATTATTCTTAGGTTAGGCCTCTTGAGGTAGTCACTCATCTCTTGAAGGTTTTGTTCTGTCTTTTTTAGCTTATTTTCTGTGTTTTTAAGAGTTTGGGTTATTTCTATATTTTGGTCCTCAAGCTCTGAGATTCTTTCTTCTGCTTGGGTAATTCTGCTTTCCATGCTTATCAATTTGTTATTTATTTCATTCACAGTATTCTTTATTACTGTTATCTCAGATATCAGCTCCTTCCTAGTTTCTTCTTGTGTCTCCTCAATTCTTTTTAGTCTCTCCATTATTGTTTTGATATCTACATTTGCATTTTGAGACCCTTCATTCTGGGAACTTTTCATTGTTTGTATCCCAAAGTCAGTTTTCTCAGTGTCTGCTCTCCCAAGCATCTGGGAGAGACACATACTCTTGGTTTTTCTTCAATTCTGTAGATTTTTCTCCCTCTGCCCCTTTCCCTCCCCCTCTTCAATTCTGTTTTTGAGGGAAGGTGGGGTTGCTTTTATTTCTCTTCTGCAATGACCTGTTCTTCCTTATGAGGGTCTTCTGGTTTTGTTCACTTCTCCCTCTGCTTTACAGTCTGTCTATTCAGCAGTATGCAGTCTTGGTCCCTAGATTTAAAAAGGGGGCATATAGAAAAGGAAAATAATGGAGGAAGGGGGGGTCAATAGGGAGTTAGAAAGAGAGAAGGGCGAGAGGGAAAACAGATATACATACCAACTATCAGGTGAGAATGAGACACAGGGGTGGGAAGAGGTGAAGAAAGACACGTAAGAAAGAGTACTGATAGCTACATAGTACTAAAGAGTACTGAAGCAACACAGAGACAGGGCAATAAAATCGAGAAACAGTGTAAGTCAGAAGGTAAACAACAAACGTGATCTAAACCAACAGTTACAATGATAAAATCATAAGTCAAAATGAGCGAAAGAGAGAAGTGCGAGAGGGATAACAGATATACATACCAGCTATCAGGTGAAAAACAGTCACAGGATCGGGAAGAAGTGAAGAAAGACACGTAAGAAAGATTGCCTAAGGAGTACTGATAGCTACACAGACACAGGTCAATAAAATCGAGAGACAGTGTAGGTCAGAAGGTCAACAACAGACGTGATCTAAACTAACAGTTACAATGATAAAATCATAAGTCAAAATAAGCGAAAGGGAGAAGTGCAAGAGGGAAAACAGATATACATACCAACTATCAGGTGAGAGAGAGACACAACGGCTGGGAAGAAGTGAAAAAAGACAGGTAAGAAAGATTCCCTAAAGAATACTGATAGCTAAACAGAGACAGGCCAAAAAAATCGAGAAACAGTATAAGTCAGAAGGTAAACACCAAACGTAATCTAGACCAACAGTTTCAATGATAAAATCATAGGTCAAAATAAGCCATCAAACTAGAGTCACTTCTGTGATCTCCGATTCCAGCCTCTGCCTTTTGTTTTTCGTTGCAGCATAGGGGTGGGGCTTTGTCTCCTGTTTCACACTGTTGCCTTAGGAGCTGAGGTAGTTTGTTGCTAGGTGGGCGGGGCAATGGAAGTCTGCCTGGAGAATGGCAAGGCAGTTTAAGCAGGTCTGTTTTTCTCTGCTTGTCTGGGTCCTCTGGGTTGGGGTCTGACGCTGTGTGCCTCAGCCAGGGTGGACCCGGAGTTCCAGAGCTCCAAAGTTCCAAAAGGCAGGCTGTAAATGATGAGAGTGGCACTGGGTCCCTACAGAGTATTCAGCCAGTTATGGAACCAGTGTCTCTGAGGGGCGGGCGCTCAGAGCCTT
>NW_007175015.1:0-367 GCF_000164805.1 Carlito syrichta
CTGATTTTTTGATTTATTGTAAAGATGAGGTCTCGCTGCCCAGGCGGGTCTCAAACCCGTAACTCAGGCAATCCACTCACCTCAGCCTCCCAAAGGTGCAGGATCATAGTATATATTTCTATATGCATGTGTTCATAAATAGTATACAGATTCATGTATATAAAAATGCAGTAAGTTATATAATATAGTATATATTTTACCCTGTAATTTGTTTTTTATTCAACATGTTTTTGAGATTTATTTTTGTTGATGTGTCTGGATTGTTTAATTAAAGTCTGAGTTTATTCATTTTATAATATTATTTTTTAAATTTATATAATTTATATTTTAAAAAATTTAATCCACATATTGTTATAGTATATATTTA
>NW_007175016.1:0-421 GCF_000164805.1 Carlito syrichta
T
The DNA here is from genome assembly GCF_000164805.1 of Carlito syrichta. Lineage (NCBI taxonomy): Eukaryota > Metazoa > Chordata > Mammalia > Primates > Tarsiidae > Carlito > Carlito syrichta. The sequence continues at coordinate 2 of NW_007175016.1, forward strand.
GTCTGGGAAGGCGTCCTGGAGGCTGAGAGGGAAGGGACGAGAGACGGGAGGACAGGGGCGTCACGGGGAATGAGAAGGGCGGGTGGGCCAGCCCCCAGGCTCAAGGGGGCTTGCTCTCAGAGGGAAGGGGAGGCCGGGTCATCCCAAGAGGGGCCAGAGGGGAGGAGACGGCTCTGGAGGGGGACACGGGCCCCCTTTCCCAGTCTGCATGGAAAGGGTGAGGGAGAGAGGAGTGGGGGCTCCGTGGCCCGGATCCTCTGAGCCCCAGCGGCCCCAATTCCAGGACGTGGACTGCGCCTACCTGCGCAAGTCAGACCTGGAGGCCAACGCAGAGGCCCTGACCCAGGAGATCGACTTCCTGAGGCAGCTGTATGAGGAGGTGAGGGGTCTGGCTGGCAGGAAGCCCCCAGCAGAGAAGGG
>NW_007175017.1:0-787 GCF_000164805.1 Carlito syrichta
CCTTGGCCATTTTCTTCTGTTCTTAAGAAAAGACTAGCAACTCAAGAGGGGGGCTCTGTCTTCTGTCTATCCTAAATGCGCTCAGAAGCTGTGATCAGGTAACTCATATCAGGCTACTCCCAGAAACAGGCATCTCCTGAGTATGGGATTTTCTTCTACTGTTACCAAAAATTTCTTGTTCCTATGGATGAGACCTTGTGGATTCAAAACCAATTCATACATAAGAGGACATGTAACTGGGACCAAAACTCGGTAATTGTCATTTGAACTCACACTAATATAAAGGTCCCAATATTTCATCTGCTTCCTTAAAATCCTAGTAGCTTTTAATCATGAGGTTGTGCTCCACAATAAGACATCAAATGAACAAGAGGAAGGTTTTTTGTTTTATAAAGTTGGTATACAGGAGATGTGAAAGAGGAGATAGCAAGTAAAAACTACTCATGGTCTTATCTGCTGCAATTTCTCACATGGATCAATTTTAGTTCAGAGGAGAAAAGTCACATGATTATCTATTTATAAACAAATACTAAAAAAATTCATAAAATGCACTATTGCTCATTATAAATTCATGATAGCCTAAGAATGAAATGACTATTTCCTTAAACATGTTAAACAAAGACACACACAGACACACACACACACACACACACACACACACACACACACACACACACACATACACACACAGAACATCCTAAATATCTTTTGGAAAAACATAAAAATTTCGGCCAGGTACTGTGACTCACACCTGTAATCACATCACTTTAGGAGGGCAAGGCAGAAG
>NW_007175018.1:0-316 GCF_000164805.1 Carlito syrichta
AGGAACAATCTCAAAATAAATGAATTGTTTAGAAAGAAACACAAAAGCACTAGGTAAATGCATTAGTTAATGTAGATTTCCATATGAAAACAGTGTTTCATTAAATAGCTAGAAGCTATTAAAAATTCTATACCTTCAAAATAAAGGATAATTATTATTATACGGTCCTTTTCTTTAATCTTAAAAATTAACCGTAGTGAGCTCTTCAGAATCCTCAAAAATCCTTGCTATTATAGCTGATAAGATTTCAAGACTGAATTTAGTACAATCATCAAAAAATGACAGCTCAAGATTTTATTTGTATCTTGATAATCCC
>NW_007175019.1:0-377 GCF_000164805.1 Carlito syrichta
GAAAGATTCTCCAGTGACAAATAAGACACCTCCCATGTGCATCACGATGAGTGTTCACAGCTTCCCAAGGAAAGGTCTGCATGGACGGGGGATGATGGGGAGATCGGGAGAGGAAGAAGCCATCCCCCACCTGAAGGTGGCAGACAGGACGACCAGAATCAGTGCTGGCCATGGCGTTGCAGGACCGCCTTAAATGCTCTCTACCTGATAGTCGCCCTAGCTCAGGGCCATCTTTTCCATAGGCTTACAGATATCTTTTCTGTGGAACACGACTGTGGGCAGTGGAGGCAGCCCTTCTGGGACACGTGGCCAAAGACATGGGACGGATGTGACCAGTAGCCACCTTTGAAACCTCACATGAACGACTGGTTGGAAAG
>NW_007175020.1:0-1016 GCF_000164805.1 Carlito syrichta
ATGACATGGACCTTTCTTCTTCTCATACCAGAGGAAGATGATTTCTTAATATTTGGGGTAATTTTTCCATATGTTTTTTATCTTTTTAAAGGGAAATAAAATTATTTATAAGAAAATACATTTCTAATACATCTTGCTTCTTGAATTTCACCTGTAGATGGTCCCCAAGTTACAATGGTTCAACCTGGGATTTTTTTTACTTTATGATGGTGTGAAAGCAATACACATTCAATAGAAATCATACTTTGAGCACCCAATTATTCTGAGAGTTTTTCACTCTCAGTATAGTGTTCAACAAATTACATGAAATAACCAACACTTTATTATAAAATAGGCTTTGTGTTAGATGATAGTCCCCATATGTAGGCTAATGGAAGTGTCCTGAGCACATTTAGGGTTGCTAGCTAAGCTATGAGGTTCGGTTGGTTAGGTGTACTGTGTTCAGTACATTTTCAACTTATGATGGTTTTACTGGAATGTAACCTCATCACAAGTTGAGGAGCATCTGTATTTCTTAAAAATTCCTTTTATATGACATTGATATTATAGAGCCCCTGCCCACTCCTGCCTTTCCCTTAGGAGACAGACCAGATCTGAAGATTTCAGGGGATAGAAGGACCAAAGGTAGAAGAGAGGCAGGGTTGGAGAAGGTGAAGAGAGATTCCTGTCTGAGGCACTTTGAGTTCAGCCGGAATTCACAAAGAAAACGGTTCCAACCCAGGTGAGTCTGCCTGAGCCCACGGGTTGAAGACCTGCCCGGGCAACTTGGCATGACCTCATCTCTACAATAAATAAAAAATTAGCTGGGCATGGTAGAGTGCTCCTGTAGTTCTGGCTACTTGAAAGGCTGAGGCAGAAGGATTGCCAGAGCCCAGCATGTCAATGCTGGGGTGGCCGTGAGCATGCCACTGCACTCAAGCCTGGGTGACGGAGTGAGACTCCAACTCCAAAAAAAATTTTTTTTTTTTTAATAAGTAAAATTCTGGGGGAAAAATGGATATAAATTTGCTCTGAAT
>NW_007175021.1:0-373 GCF_000164805.1 Carlito syrichta
CCCCATTTAGTCCACCTGTCCCACCATGGGAGGCTCGTCATCCCTGCCGGCTGATTCCCCTCTTAAATGCCTCTTAAATAATCTCACTACACTTTCTCTCTCCCCTGATATCAAGCCCAAATGCCTACTTCGCCTCTGCACACAGGACTGGCCATATCCCTTAGACAACCAAAATCAGTGGCCCCCTTAGGGGTCCCTCAATCCTGATATCATCCAGGACTTATATAATTTCTGTGAGTGTTCAAAATGGTGGGCAGAGATTCCCCTTCCCTCCCTATCCCACTTACGCCGCCACCTCCCTCCTCTATCTCTAACTTCAACCCAGCAGATAAACTTCCTATAGTCTGCTTTTGCTATTCCACTCTCCATCAGT
>NW_007175022.1:0-618 GCF_000164805.1 Carlito syrichta
ATCAGGGATCTGGAGCATAAATTAGTGATGAGAGACCAAGATCAAGAACATTTCTTAAACACTCTAAACACCCAAATTTTCTTATCAGTAAGGCACTGAAAGTTGACTTAGGTCTTAGTTCATATTATCTTCTCTTTAAAAAATGTATTATTATTAGAGTCGAGTTCTCACTCTGTGCCCAGGCTAGAGTGCAATGACATGGGCAATCCTTCTACCTCAGCCTGGCAGTCCTACCTTAGGCTCCCTAGTAGCTGGGACTGCAGGCACATAACACAACGCCTGGCTAATTTTTTTTTATAGGGCCCAGGCTGGTCTGGAACTCCTGGGATCCTCCCACCTTGTCCTCTGGGATTACACACTCCTGTTGGTCCATTTTCTATTTGAGCAAGAAACCTCCCACTGCTGTCCATTTTCTACTGGGGAGAAGTAAACAGCTCGTCTTCATCCATTATCCAACTAGATCAGCCCCTAGGACGTGAGACTTCAGCTGGCAGCGTCCTGAATACTGGCCGGACTTCTTGTTCTTCCTGTTGGTTTTCTTTTATTTGGGGGGGAGGGTTGGAGTCTCATTCTGTGGCCCAGGCTGGTGCAGGCTGGAGTGCAGTGGCACTCACAGCC
>NW_007175023.1:0-740 GCF_000164805.1 Carlito syrichta
TAGGCCCCACCCACTTAGTTGATGACAAGTACAACGTGCTCCGCTGCACCCTGTAGATCCTAGTTGCTCACCATATCACTCAGAGTCAAATTTCTGCCAGCACCTTAGAGGAAAACACCATGATACTAGGCAGCTCTTCACTGGACTTGTCATCTGTTGGCCCTGGTCAGGAATGGCTGTGCCTCACACTCTCTCACCGGAGGAGGCCGCAAGTGTCTCTGACTCCAGAGCACAAGTGCCACGGGTGTCTTGGGCTCCAGAGCAGTCACCAGCTCTGTCAGAGATGATGACACTAGCTGGATAGCCAGCATTGGTAACGCCTGTGTCCCTTGATATGAATCAGGAGCTGGAAGACAAGAAACACCAGCAACATCACTCACTTTTCACTGACCTATCCAAAGCAGATAAAACCACACTGAATTTCTGGGAATTCCAGCCCACAAAGGTTTTCCAGAACAAGGGCCATCTCACCTGCCTCTGCCTCCCTGGTTTTCACAAGTGTCAGGTAACTTCGGATACGCACATCAGGACATCAGCCCTATTCAGGCCCATAGACCAGCATATGGGACAACTTCGGGTTAAATATGGGATCTCTGAAGTGGGGTAGAATTTTGGTGTGACTAGATAAACAAAATGAATGGGATGAATCTGGGGATGGCAAGTACACAGAAGAGCCAGGGCCTGGACTTTTCACCACGTTGCCCTCATGTTGCACCCTGGTAGGTTTCTGGGACTCTGGA
>NW_007175024.1:0-724 GCF_000164805.1 Carlito syrichta
GGATGCACACATTATGGCATTGGCTGATTCAGACCAGTAGATCAGCATGTGGAACAACTCAAAGCACCTCAAGGTATGGGTAGAATTTCCATAGATCTGTTGTGGCCAGGTATGCAAAATAGATAGGATGGATCTGGGGATGACAAGTAGGCAGCAGAGTCAGAGGCCCAGACTTACCACCACATGACCCTCACATTGCACACTGGCGAGTTTCTGGGATTTGAGGGTGTGGCTACCTGTCTAACAGTCAGCCCCACCACTCGCCATTCTTCTCTCTGTGATACAGAGGAAAAGATCTGGTCATGGAGTAGGACTAAGCAGTCCATTAAGAACCTTCACTTCCCCGTGAAATTTTCTTTATGAAGGCACAGGGCATGACCTCCATGCACCTGAGGACTCAGCACTGTGGTTTCAGGCAGATTTGAGAACAGGTTACCATCTAACTCCAGGTATGTGCTCTCTCTGGTAGATTCACCAGGAGGTGATGTGGTTTGGAGGAGGACTGACAGAACTGGGATGGTACTGTGTGGAGCATAGATCTCTTGGGGGCTTGCTCTTAACCTAGCCTTCTGTATCTTTTGCAGAAGGCTTGGGATACCAACATCACACACAGCTTTGTCTGGCTATTTTACTCTTGCTGGGAATTCCCCAGAAGCAGCCTTTTCATGAAACCCATAGGAAGTATGAGACCCACAGTTATTTCAGTCTTTCCCTAGCCAGGAAC
>NW_007175025.1:0-5383 GCF_000164805.1 Carlito syrichta
GAGTCAGTTAGCCAGCTCTTTAGCTAATGACATAAGTCAGATGATTAAGTCACCTAGCTAGCACAAAAGATGATTAAGCTAACTAATTATCTTGCTGCTTATGTCATCTAGTTATCAAGGCAGCTAACTATTTAAGTCAGCATGTTAACTAGGTAGCTAGCTAGTTAGCTAACTAAGTGAGCTGAATAACTAGGTAGCTAGCTAGTTAGCTAACTATTTAAGTCCGCTGGCTATCTAAGTAGCTACTAGTTAAGTGTGCTACTTAAGTCACCTGGCTAGCCAGCTGGCTACCTAGGTAGTGAGCTAGTTATGTCAGTTGGCTAGCCAGCTGAATAACTGGTTAATTCTGCTAGTTAAGATAGCTTGCACTCCAGTCTGGGCGACAGAGTGAGACTCCAACTCAAAAAAAAGATAGCTCGCTGGCCAACTGGCTAGGTAGGTAGCTAGTTAGTTAAGTCAGCTAGATAGCTACCTGGCTAGCTATTGATGTCACCAAGTTAAGTCAGCTGACTAGCCAACTGGCTAGTTGCTTAAGTCAGCTAGTTTAGCCAGCTGTCTAGTCAGATGGCAATGTAGGTATCTAACTAGATAAAATAGCTTGCTAGCCAGCAGGATAATTGTTCAAGTCAGCTAGTTAAGTCAGCTGGCTAGCCTGCTGGCTACGTTGATAGCTAGCAGGTTAAGTGAGGTGGCTAGTCAGCTTGCTAACTTAAATCAGCTAGGTAAGTCAGTTGTCTAGACAGCTGGCTAGACAGGTAGCTAGCTAGTTAAGTCAGCTGACTAGCTGACTAAGACAGCTAGTTAAGTCAGCTGGCAACCAGCTGGATAGCTAATTAAGTCAGCTAGTTAAATCAGCTGGCAATGGCTGGCAAGCTAATTAAGTCAGCTCATTAAGTCAGTTGGTTATCCAACTGGTTAGTTAGTTAAAAAGCTAGTTAAATCAGATGACTAGCCATCTGGCTAGCTAGTTTTTTTGCTAGTTTAGTCATCTGGCCAGCTAGGAAGGTAGTTATATAAGTCAGCTATTTATGGCAGCTAGGTAGCCAGTTAATTCAGCTAGTTGTCAGTTGGCTAGATAGATAGCTATGCAGGTAGCTAGTTAGTTAAGCCAGTTAGCTAGCCAGTTGTCTAGCTGGCTAAATCAGCTAGTTAATTCAGCTGGCCAGCCAGCTCTCTAGATAGTTAAGTCAGCTAGTTAAGTCAACAGGCTGGCTAGTTAAGTCAGTTAGTTAAGTCAGCTGGCTAACCAGCTGACTAGCAGGGTACCTAGCTAGTTAAGTCAGCTGGCTAGCCAGTTGGCTAGCAAGTTAAGTCACCTAGTTAAGTCAGCTCGCTGACCAGCAGTTATCTAGGTAGTGAGGTAGTTAAGTCAGCTGGCAAGCAAGCGGGAGATGTAGGTAGGTAGGTAGTTAAATCAGCTGGCTAACCATCAGGCTATCTCGTTATGTCAGCTAGGTAAGTCAGCTGGCTATACAGCTGTCTACCTAGGTAGCTAACTAGTTTAGTCTGCTGGCTAGACAGCTAGCTATTTCGTTAAGTCAGCTAGTGAACTCAACTGGCTAGGCTACTGGCTAGCTAGGTAGTTAGGATATTAAGGCAGGTGGCTAGTAACCTGGCCAGCTAGTTGAGTTAGCTAGTTTAGTCAGTTGGCTAACCAGCTGGCTAGCTACTTAAGTCAACTCATTACATCAGATGTCCAGTCAGCTGGCTAGCTAGTTAAAATGCTTGTTACATCAGATGTGCAGCCATCTGGCTCACTAGTTATTTCAGCTAGTTAAGTCAGCTGGATAGCTAGGTAGGTAGCCAGTTAAGTCAGCTTGATATGTCAGCTAGCTAGCTAGTTAAGTCAGCTAGTTGTCAGCTAGCTATATGATAGCTAGCTAGGTAGCTAGCTAGTTGAATCAGCTAGTTAAGTCAGCTGGCTAGCTAGGTAGCTAGCAACTTAAGTCAGCTATTTAAGTCAGATGTCTAACTAGTTAATCAGTTAGTTAAGTGACCTGGAGAGCCAGCTGCCAAGCAGGATAGCTAGCTTTAAGTCAGCTTGCTAGTCAGATGGCTAGCTAGTTAAGTCACCTACTTAACTCAGCCTTATGGACAGCAGGATAGCTAGGTAGTTAGGTAGTTAAGACAGCTGGCAAGCCAGTGAGCTAAATGGTAGGTAACTAGTTAAGTAAGCTGGCTAGCTATCTGGTATCTAGTTATGTCACTTAGGTCAGCTAACTATCCAGCTGTCTAGCTTGGTAGCTAGCTAATTAAGTCTGCTTGATAGCCAGCTGTCTACTTCATGAAGTCAGCTAGTTAAGTCAGCTTGCTAGCCTGCTGGATAGCTATGAAGCTAGGCAATTAAGTCATCTGGATAGCCAGCTGGCTAGCTAGGTAGTTATCTAGTTATGTCAGCTGTCTAGTCAGCTGGATAGCTAGTTAAGTCACATAGTTAAGTCAGTTGACTAGCCAGCTGGCTAGCTAGGGAGTTTCCTAGTTAAGTCACCTGGATAGCAAGCTCTCTAGGTAGATAAGTCACCTAATTAATTCAGCTGGATAGCCAGCTGCCTAGCTATGTAGCAAGCTAGCTAATTCAACTGGCTAGAAAGTAGGACAGTTAGTTAAGACAGCTAGTTAAGTCAGCTGGCTAGCTAGTTCTCTGACTATGTAGTGACATAGTTAAGTCAGTAGCCTAGACAGCTGTCTAGCTAATAAAGACAGTTAGTTAAGTCAGCTTGCTTCCCATGTGGCTAGAGAGGTAGAGAGTTAGTTAAGTCAGCTGGCTAGCCAGCTTGCTAGCTATATAGCTAGCTAGTTAAGTCAGCTCTCTAGCCAGCTGGCTATCTAGTTATGTCACCTAGTTAAGTCATCTGATGAGCCAGCTGGCTAGCTAGGTAGCCTACTAATTAAGTCAGCTGACTACACAAATGGCTAGTTAGATAAGTCACCTAGCTAATTCAACTGGATAGTCAGCTGGCTAGCTATGTAGCAAGCAAGTTAATTCAACTGGCTAGAAACAAGGCCAGCTACTTTATATAGCTAGTTAAGTCAGCTGGATAGAGAGTTGGCTGGCGAGTTAATGACCTAGTTAAGTCTGTTGGCTAGCCAGCTGGCTAGCTTATGTATGAGCTAGTTAAGTCAACTGGCTATCCAGGTGGCTAGAGAGCTAGAGCGCTAGTTAAGTCAGCTGGCTAGTCAGCTGGATAACCACTTAATTCAGCTAGTTTAGTCACTTAGCTGGCCAGCTGCCAAGCTCGTTAATCAACTAATTAAGTCAGGTGGCTAACCAGCTGGATAGCTAGTTAAGTCACTTCGTTAAGTCAGTTGGTTAGCCATTTCCTTAACTAGTTAAAAAGCTAGTTAATTCAGATAGCTAGAAAGCTGGCTAGCTAGTTATTTCAGCTAAAGTCAGCTTGCTAGCTAGATATCTAGCTAGTTAAGTCAGCTAGTTATATCAGCTAGTTAGCTAGTTAAGTCAGCTAGTTAGCTCACTAGCCAACTGATTAGGTAGGTAGTTAACTAGTTAAATCAGCTAGTTAAGTCAGCTAGCTATATGATAGCTACATAGGGAGCTAGCTAGTTAAATCAGCTAGTTAAGTCAGCTGACTAGGTAGGTAGCTAGCTAGTTGAGTCAGCTAGTTAAGTAAGCTGGGTAACTAGTTAAGTCTGTTAGTTAAGTCAGTTGGCTATCCCACTGCCTAGCAGGATAGCTAGCTGGCTAAGTTAGCTGGCTAGCCAGATGGTTAGCTAGTGAAGTCATTTAGTTAAGTAAGCTTGCTTGCCAGCAGGTTAGCTAGGTAGTTAGGTAGTTAAGTCTGCTGGCAAACCAGTGGGCTATGTATTTAGGTAGCTAGTTATATCAGCTGACTAGCCATCAGGCGTCTAGTTATGTCAGCTACTTATGTCAGTTGGCTATCCAGCTGGATAACTAGTTATGTCAGCTAGTTATTCAACTGGCTGGGCAGATGCCTAGTTTGTTTATTAAGTAGTTAAGTCAGCCTGCTTACCAGCTTTCTAGATAGTTTCATCAACACGTTAAGTCAGTTGGCTAGCCAGCTCGCTAGTCAAAAAGCTAGCCAATTCAGATGGCTAGACAACTGGCTAGCTACTTATTACAGCTAGATAATCAGCTGGCTTGCTAGGTAGCTAGCTAGTTAAGTCAGCTAGTTATGTCAGCTGGCTAGATAGATAAGTCAGCTAGTTAAGTGAGCTGGTTAGATAATCAGTTAGTTGTCAGCTGGCTAGCCTGCTTCCTAGCTGTGTAGCTAGCTAGTTAAGTCAGTTGGTTATCCAGCTGGCTAGCTAGTTAAGTCACCTAGTTAAGTCAGCTCGCTAGCCAACTGGTTAACTAGGTAGCTTGGTTGTTAAATCAGCTGGCAAGCCATCTAGTTAAGGCAGCTCACTCAACAACTGACTAGATAAATCGGCTCACCGGTCTGCTCAATCACTGGTCAACTACTTAAGTCTTCTGACCAGTCAGCTCACTTGCCAGCTGACTAAAGTCAGCTGATCAGTCAGGTCACTCCCCAGTCGAATAGTTAAGTCAGCTGACCAGTTGGCTCACTCACCGGATGACTAGTTAAGTCAGCTGACCAGTTGGCTCACTCACCAGCCTACTAGTTTATTCAGCTGACCATTTTGCTCACTTACTGGCCAACTAGTTAAGTCAGCTAACCTGTCGGCCGACTAGCCGGCCAACTAGTTATGTCAGCTAACCAGTCTGCCTAGTAGTTGGCCAAAATGTCAGCTGAGAAGTTAGTTCAGCTATCTAGTTGGCCGACTAATTAGGACACCCAGCGAGTCAGCCAAATAGTTGGATGACTTATTAGGTGAAGAAACCAGCCAGACAACAACTTAACCATGCAAACTAGTGGGCCAACTCGTCAGTCAACTCGTTCACCCAGCTAACTAGTCTGCCGACTAGTGGGCCACTAGGTTAAGCCAGCTAACAATTTGGCCGAGGAGTCAGCCAATGTGTTAAACCAGCTAACTAGTCGGCTGACTCATCAGCCAACAAGTTAAATGACCTAACTTACTAGTTAACCAACTAGTTAATTCAGTTAGTTAACTCGTTAACCAACTAGTTATAACAGAGAGCTAACTGGTTAACCAACTCATTAAGTCACCTACCTTTCTCGCTAGCCAATTAGTTAAGACAGGTAGCCAAGTCAGCTAACTAACCAGCTAGCTAGCTATGTCAGCTAGCTCACTAGTGAGCTAACTATTTAAGTCTTCTACTTTAGTCTGCTACCTAACTACTGAGGTAACTAGATAAGTCAGCAAGTTATTCAGGTAGTTAAATAATTAGAAAACTATATTATTCAGGTAGTTAAGTCAGCTAGCTAACTAGTTAAGTCAGCCATTTAAGTCAGCTAGCTAAGTAGTCAAGTCAGCTAGCTAG
>NW_007175025.1:5600-13584 GCF_000164805.1 Carlito syrichta
TAACTAGCTACTTAGCTAACGATTTAAGTCAGCTGGTTATGTCAAATAGCTAGCTCGATAACTAATGAGTTACGTAAGATAATTAAGTCACCTAGCTAGCATGTTAGATAACGAGTAAGCTAACTAATTAACCAGCTAGTGAAAACAGCTAGCTAGCTAGGTAACTAACTATTTGAGCCAGCTTGCTAGCTGGTAGCTAGCTAGTTAGCTAACTATTTAAATCACCTGGCAAGCTATGTAGCTAGCTAGTTAGCTAACTATTTACATCAGCTGGCTAGCTAGGTAGTTAACTATTTAAGTCAGCTAGTTAAGTCAGCTGGTTAGGCAGCTAGCTTGCTAGGGAGTTAGCTAGTTTAGTTAGTTGGTTAGACAGCTGAATAGCTGGTTAATTCAGGTAGTTAAGAGAATTGGCTAGTCAACTGGCAAGGTAGGTAGCTAGTTAGATAAGTCAACTTGCTAGCAAGCAGGCTAGCTGTTCAATTCACCTAGTTAAGTCAGCTGGCTATCCTGCTGGTTAGGTAGGCAGCTAGCTAGTTAAGTGAGCTGGTTAGTCAGCTTGCCAGCTTAAGTCAGCTAGGTAAGTCAGATGGCTAAACGGCTGGCTAGATAGGTAGCCAGCTAATTAAGTCAGCTGGATAGCCAACTGACTAGCTGGTTAAGTTAACCCATTAAGTCTTTTGGCTATCCAGTTGTTAACTTGTTAAAAAGCTAATTAAGTCCGATGGTTAGCCATCTGGATAGCGAGATATTTAAGCTAGTTAAGTCAGCTGGCTAGCTAGGAATTAAGTTACATAAGACTGCTAGCTATGTCAGCTAGTTAGCCAGTTAAGTCAGCTAATGAAGTCAGCTGGCTACCTAGATAGCAAGCTATGTAGCTAGTTAGTTAAGCCAGCTAGTTAATTCAGTTGATTAGCTAGGATTATAGCTGGTTAAGTCAGCTTGCTAGCTACTTAAGTCATTGAGTTAAGTCAACTGGCGAGCCAGCTGCATAACTGGGTAGCTAGCTAGTTAAGTCAGCTGGCTATCCAGTTAACTAGTTGGTTAAATAACCTGGTTAAGTCAGCTCAATAGCCAGCTGGTTAGTACATAGATAGATAGTTAAGTCCACTGGCAAGCCAGCAGGTGATGGAGGTAGTTAGCTAGTTAAGTCAGCTGGCTATCCAGTTGGCTAGCTAGGTACCTTGGCAGTTAGGTCAGACAGATAGACAGCTGGCTAGCTAGTTAAGTCACCTAGTTAAGTCAGCTTGCTAGCCAGCTGGCTTCTAGGTAGCTGGCACTTAAGTCAGCTGGCTAGACAGCTGTCTAGTTAGTTAGGTCGACTATTTAAGTCAGCTTGCTAGTCAGCTGACTAGCTATATAGCAAGCTAGTTAATTCAGCTGAGTAGCCAGCAAGCCAATTGTTTAAGCCAGCTAGTTATGTGAGTTGACTACCCAGCTAGATAACTAGGTAGTGAGCTAGTTAAGTCAGTTGGGTAGCTAGCAGTCTAGCTAATTAAGTCAGCTAGTTAAGTCAGCTGGCTAAGCCAGCTAGCTAGCTAGGTAGAGAGCTAGTTAAGTCTTCTGTCTAAAGAACTGGCTAACTAGTTACATCAGCAAGTTTAGTCAGCTGGCTACCCAGCTGGCTAGCTGGTTAAGTCAACTAGTTAAGTAAGCTGGCTAGCCAGTTGGCTAGTTAGGTAGCAAGCTAAGTCAGCTGGCTAGCCAGCTGGCTAGCTAGTTAAGTCAGGTAGGTAATTCAGCTGGCTTCCCAGCTCTCTAGCTAGGTAGCTAGCTAGTTTAGTCAGCTGGTTAGCCAGCTGGTTAGCTGTTTAAGTCAGCTAGTTAATTCAGGTGGCCAGTTAGCTAGCTAGCTAGTTAAGTAAGCTAGTTAAGTCAGCTGCCTAGCCAGCTGGATAACTGGTTAAATCAGCTAGTTAATTCAGCTGGCCAGCCAGCTGGCAAACTAGGTTGCTAGCTAGATAAGTCAGCTACTTAAGTCAGCTGGCTAGCTAGGTAGCTGGCTAGTTATGTCAGCTAGATAAGTCAGCTGGCTAGCGAGTTGAGTCAGGTAGATAAGTCAGCTGGCTGGCCAGCTGGCAGCTAGTTAAGTTACCTAGTTTAGTCAATTGGCTAGCCAGCTACTACCTAGCTAAAAAGCTAGTTATGTCAGATGGCTAGACAGCAGGTAACCAGTTATTTCAGCTAGATAATTCAGCTGGCTAGCAAGGTAGCTTGTTAAGTAGGTAGTTATGTCAGCTAGCTATCTAGCTAAGTCAGCTAGTTAAGTCGGCTAGCTATCTAGATAGCTAGGTAGGTAGCTAGCTATTTATTTCGGGTAGTAATATCAGCTGACGATGTAGGTAGCTAGCTAGTTTAGTCAGCTAGTTAAGTCAGGTGGCTATCTAGTTAAGTCAACTAGTTAAGTCAGCTGGTTAGCCAGCTGCCTAGCATGGTAGGCAACTAGTTTAGTCAGCTGGATAGCTAATTAAGTCACCTAGGTAAGTCAGCTTGCTAGTCGGTTGGATTGCTAGGTAGCTAGGTACTTATGTCAGCTGGTAAGCCAGTGGGATACATAGCTAGTTAGCTAATTAGGTCAGCTGGCTATCCAGCTGGCTAGCTAGTGATGTCAGCTAGTTAAGTCAACTGGCTAGCCAGCTGGCTAACGAGATAAATCATGTAGTTGAGTCAGCTGGCTATTCAGCTGGCTAGATGGTGAAGTCAGCTAGCTATTTCAAGTGGCTAGCCATCTGGCTAGCTAGGTGGCTAGCTAGTTAAGTCAGCTGGCTAGCCACCTGGTTAGCTGGTTAAATCAGCTAGTTAAGTCAGCTGGCTAGCCTCCTGGCTAGGTAGGTAGCTAGCTAATTAAGTGAGCTGGCTAGCCAGGTGGCTAGCTAGTTAAGTCAGCGATTTAAGTAAGCTGGCTAACTGGCCATTGGCTAGCTAGGTGACTGGCAAGATCAGCCGGCTGGTTAGCAGGCTGGTCAGTTAAGTCGCCAGTTAGTTAAGCCGGTTGGATGGTCGACTGACCAACAGGGTGTTTTGCTAGTTAAGCCAGCTGGCAATCTGACTGTCCACCCATCCGGCTGGATATTTAAGCCATCTGGCTATCCAGTCGGTCAGCCCACTAGCTAGCTAGCCTGCTGCCTAGCCAGCTAGCCCGCTGCCTAGTCATCTAGTCAGTCAGCTAGCTAGCTAGTTAAGACGGCTGGCTAGCCGTCTAGCCAACCAGGTGGTTAGCTAGTTAAGTCAGCTGGCTAGCCCGCTAGCCAGCCAACTATCTAGTCAGCTAGTTAAGTCAGTTTTCTATCCAGGTAGCTTGTTAAGTCAGCTAGCAAGTCAGCAAACAATTCAGCTATCTAGTTAATTCAGCTAGTTAGTCAGTTTGCTAGTCAGCTAGCTAGTTAAGTCAACTAGCTAGTCAGCTAACTATTCAACTAGATAGTTAAGTCAGCTAGCCAGCTAACTACCAAGTTAGCAAGCTAGTTAAGTCAGCTAGTTAGAAAGCTAGATAGCTTGTTTGCTAGCTACTTATGTAAGCTAGATAGCCAGCCAGCTAGTCAGGTAGCTAGTTAAGTCAGCTAGCAAATCAGCTAGTTACTTTGCTAACTAGTTGGCTAGTAACTCAGCTACCTGGTCAGCTAACTAGTGGGATCGCTTGCTTTCCACCAGGTCAGCTAACTACTCAGCTTGCTTTCCTGCCTACAGGTCAGCAAACTAGTCGGTACTCTCGCAAGCCAACAGATCAACTAACATGTCGGCTCACTCACAGGCTAACAGGAAAGCTAACTAGTCGGCTTCCTCACCAGCTGACTAGTTAAGTGAACTCACCTGTCGGCTCACTCGCCAGACGACTAGTTAAGGCAGCTCACTCGTCGGCTAATTGGCCAGCCGACTAGTGAAGTCTGCTCAAGGGTTGGTTCAATTGCTGGTCGACTAGTTAAGTCTTTTGAGCTGTTGGATCACTCACCAGCTGACTTAATTTAGCTGACCAGTCAGCTCACTCATCGGCCGACTGTTTAATTCAGCTGACCAGTCGGCTCACACGCTAGCCGACTACTTTAAGTCAACTGACAAGTCGGCCCACTTACCGTCCAACTAGTTAAGTTAGCTGACAAGTCAGCTCACTCACCGGCCGACTAGTTAAGTCAGCTCAACTGTCGGCTCAATCGCAGGTCGACTAGTTAAGTAAGCTTCTGGTCATCCTACAAGCTTGCCAACTTGTTGAGTCAGCTAACCAATCAGCCGACTAGTCGGCCAACTTGTCAGCTGATAAGTTAGCTCAGCTAACTAGTAAGCCGACTAGTTAGGCCAGCTAAATTGTTGGCCAATTAGTTGGCTGAATAGTTAGTTCAGCAAACCAGCATGCCAACTAGCTACCCGAGTTATCTAGTGGGCCAACTCATCAGTCAACTAGTTGACCCAGTTAACTAGTCAGCCGACTAATCGGCCAACTTGTTAAGCCAGATGACAAGTCGGCCGAGTAGTCAGTCAATGTGTTAAGCCAGCTAAATAGTCGTCTGACTCGTCAACCAAGTTAAGTCACCTAACTAACTCTTAATCTAACTAGTTGAATCAGCTATTTACTCGTTTACCTACTAGATAAAACAGTTAGCTAACTCATTATCCAACTCGTTAAATCAGATAACTATGTCGTTAGCCAAGAAGTTAAAAAACTAAGTCTGCTAGCTAAACAGCTAGCCAGTGGCAAGCCAGTGGGCTATGTATGTATGTATGTAGGTATGTATGTATGTAGGTAGCTAGTTAAGTCATCTGGCTAGCCATCAGGTGTCTTGTTATGTCAGCTACTTAAGTCAGCTGGCTATCCAGCTGTATAACTAGTTAATTCAGCTAGTTTAGTCACTTGGCTGACCAGTTGCCTAGCTCGTTTGTCAAGTAGTTAAGTCAGCCTGCTTACCAGCTTCCTAGCTTGTTTAGTCACCTCGTTAAGTCAGTTGGCTAGCCAGCTCGCTAGCTAGTCAAAAAGCTAGTCAATTAAGATGGCTAGACAGCTGGCTAGTTAGTTATTTCAGCTCGTTAAGTCAGCTGGCTAGCTAGGTAGCTAGCTATTTAAATCAACTAGGTATGTCAGCTGGCTAGCTAGTTAAGTCAACTAGTTAATTTGACTAGCTAGCTAGATTGCTAGCTAGGTAGCTAGCTAGTTATTTCAGGTGGCAAAGTCAGCTGACTATTTAGAAAGCTAGCTAGTTAAGTCAGATAGTTAAGAAAGCAGGTTAGATAGTTAATCAGCAAGTTAAGTCAGCTGGCTAGCCAGGTGCCTAACTGTGTAGCTAGCTTTTTAAGTCAGCTGGCTAGCCAACTGGCTAGCTAGTTGTCACCTATTTAAGTCAGCTCGCTAGCCAGCTCTTTAGCTAGGTAACTAGGTTGTTAAGTCAACTGGCAAGCCAGTGGGATACATAGGTAGCTAGCTATTTAAGTCAGCTGGCTGGACACCTGGGTGGCTAGTGATGTCAGCTAGTTTAGTCAGCTGGCTAGTCAACTGGCTAACTATGTAAATCAGTTTGTTGCATCAGCTGCCTAGCCGGCTGGCTAGCTAGGTCACTGGCAAGTTAAGCTGGCTGGTTAGCAGGCTGGTCAGGTAGGTGGCCAGTTAGTTAAGCTGACTGGCTATCTGACTGTCTATCCAGCCACCTGGCTCTTTAAGCCAGCAGGCTAGCCAACTGGCCAGCACAGTAGCTACATAGTCGGCTGCCTAGCCAGCTAGCTAGCCAGGTAGCTAGGTTGGTGTCATCTTGTCAAGCAGGTAGCTAGCTAGTTAAGTCAGTTGGCTTGCCAGCTAGCCAGCCAACTACCTAGTGAGCTAGTTAAGTCAGCTAGCTAGCCAGTTTGCTACTTAAGTCAGCTAGAAAGTCAGCTCACTATTCAGCTAGCTAGTTAATCAGCTAGCTAGTCATGTTGCTAGTCAGCTAGGTAGTTGAGTCAGCTAGCATGTCAGCTAGATAGTCAGCTAGATAGTTAAGTCAGCTAAACAGCTAACTAACAAGTTAGGTAGCTATTTAATTCAGTTAGCTAGAGAGCTAGATAGCTTGTTTGCTAGCTAGTTATGTCAGCTAGATTGCCAGCTAGCTAGTCAGCTAGCAAGTTGAGTCAGCTAGCAAATCAGCTATTTACTTAGCTAACTAGTAGGCTACCCACTCAGTTAGCTGATAAACTAACTAGTGGGCTCGCTGGTTTTCCATCAGGTCAGCTAACTAGTTGGCTCACTCACTTGCCAACTGGTCAGCAAAATAGTCAGCTCGCTCACCAGCCAACAGGTCAATTATTTTCGGCTTGCTCAAAGGCCAACAGGTCAACTACCTAGTCGGATTGCTTGCCAGCTGACTTGTTAAATCAGCTCACCAGTCGGTTAGCTTGCCGGCCGACTAGTTAAGGCAGCTCACCCATTGGTTCACTTGACAACCAACTATTTAAGTCGGCACACAGGCTGGCTCAAACGCCTGTTGACTAGTTAAGTCTTCTGACCTATCAGCTCACTCACCAGCTGACTAAAGTCAGCTGACCAGTCAGTTCACTAGACAGTCAAATAGTTAAATCAGCTGACCAGTTGGCTAACTCACCGGTCGACTATTTAATTCAGCTGAGCTGTCGGCTCACTCGCTGGCTGACTAGTTAAATCAGCTAACCAGTCAGCCAACTAGCTGGCCAACTAGTTATGTCAGCTAACCTGTCAGCAGACTAGTCGGCCAACTTGTCAGCTGAGAGTTAGCTCAGCTGTCTAATTGGCCGACTAGTTAGGCCAGGAAACTAGTCAGCAAACTAGTCGGATGAATTAACTAGTTGTCAGGAAACCAGCCAGACAACTAGTTAACCTTGCTAACTAGTGGGCCAACTCTTCAGTGAACTCGTTGACCCTGCTAACTAGTAAGCCAACTAGTAGGCCACCTTGTTAAGCCAGTTAACAAGTGGGCCTAGGAATCAGCCAAACTGTTAAACCAGCTAACTAGTCAGCCGACTCATCAGCCAACAGGTTAAGTCACCTAGCTAACTCGTAAACCACATAGTTAAGTCAGCTAGTTAACTCGATTTCCAACTACTTAGAACAGTTAGCTCACTGGTTAACCAACTCATTGTCAGCTAGCTATCTCATTTGTCAACTAGTTAAGTCAGCTACCTAAGTCTGCTACCTAATCAGCTAGCAAGCTAGTTCAGCTAGCTCACTAGGTAGCTAACTATTTAATTCAGGTAATTAAGTCTGCTACCGAACTAGTTAGGTAATTACATAAGTCAGCTAGTTATTCAGCAAGTTAAATAATTTGCTAACTATTTAATTCAAGTAGGTAAGTCAGCTAGCTAAATAGTTAAGTCAGTCAGTTAAGTCAGCAAAATACGTAGTTAGGTCAGCTAGCTAAGTCAGCTAGTAAAGTCAGCTTTCTAATTTAGTCAGCTGGTTAAGACAGCTAGCTAGTTAGCTAACAGGTTAAGTCAGCAGGTTGAGTCAGGTAGTTAGCTAACTGAAGAGATAAGTCAGCTGGTTGAGTCAGCTAGCTAACTAGTTAGCATACGGGTTGTGTCAGCTGGTTGAGTAGGCTAGCTATCTAGTTAGCTAATGAATTAAGTCAACAGGATGAGTCAGTTAGCTAGCTAATTAGCTAACGAGTTAAGTCAGCTGGTTGTGTCAGCTAGGTAGCTCGTTAGCTAATGAGTTAAGTCAGATAAAGTCACCTAGCTAGCATGTTAGATAATGAGTAAGCTAACTAGTTAGATAGCTAGTGAAGTCAGCTAACTAGATATGTTGCTAACTATTTGTCAGTTTGCTAGCTGGTATCTAGCAAGTTAGCTAACTATTTAAGTCACCTGGAAAGCTATGTATCTAGCTATTTAGCTAACAATTTAAGTCAGATGGCTAGCTAGGTAGCTTGCCAGTTAAGTCAGCTAGTTAAATCAGCTGGCTAGGCAGCTGGCTTGCTAGGTAGTGAGCTAGTTTAGTCAGTGGGTTAGAGAGCTGGATATCTGGTTAAATCAGCTAGTTAAGAGAACTGGCTAGTCA
>NW_007175025.1:13604-14252 GCF_000164805.1 Carlito syrichta
GTAGCTAGCTAGATAAGTCAGCTTGCTAGCAAGCAGGCTAACTGTTCAATTCACCTAGTTAAGTCAGTTGGCTAGGCTGCTGGATAGGTAGGTAGCTATCTAGTTAAGTGAGCTGGCTAGCCAGCTTGCTATCTTAAGTAGTCTAGGTAATTCAGGTGGCTAGACAACTGGCTAGATAGGTAGCCTATTGGTTAAGTCAACTGGCTAGCTAGTTGACTGACTGGTTAAGTCAGCTGGCAACCAGCTGCTTAGCTAGTTGTCAATACAATAAGTCATTTGGTTATTTAGTTGGTTAGCTAGTTTAAAAGCTAATTAAGTAAGATGGCTAGCCATCTGGCTTGCTAGTTATTTCAGATAGTTAAGTCAGCTGGCTAGCTAGGAAACAAACTACATAAGACTGCTCATTATGTGAGTTAGCTAGCCAGTTAAGTCAGCTAGTTAAGTCAGCTGGATACCTAGATAACAAGCTAGTTAGCTCGGTTGTTAAGCTAGCTATTCAAGCCAGCTGACTAGCTAGGTAGATAGTTGGTTAAGTCAGCTATTTAAGTCAGCTTGCTAGCTAGTTAAGTCAGTGACTGAAGTCAGCTAGAAAGCCAGCTGCCTAGCTGGGTAGCTAGCTAGTTAAGTCAGCTGGCTAGCCAGTTAACT
>NW_007175025.1:14564-21897 GCF_000164805.1 Carlito syrichta
GGTTAAGTGAGCTAGTTAAGTCATCTAGGTAAGTCAGCTGACTAGTTAGGTAGCTGGCTATTTAAGTCAGCTAGTTAAGTCAGTTCACTGGCCAGCAGGTTAGCTAGGTAGTTAAGTAGTTAACTCAGGTGACAAGACAGCAGGCGATGTAGGTAGGTAGCTACTTTAGTCAACTGGTTAGCCTTTAAGCTATCTAATTATGTCAGCTAGTTAAGTCAACTGGCTATCCAGCTGTCAAACTAGGTAGATAGTTAGCTAAGTCTGCTGGCGAGCCAGCTGGTTATGTCGTTAAGTCAGTTAGTTACATCAGCTGGCTAGGCTGCTAGCTAAATAGGTAGCTAGGCAATTATTTCAGGTGTCTAGACAGCTGGCCAGCTAGTTAAGTGATCTATTTTAGTTAGCTGGCTAACCAGCTGGGTACCTAGTTAAGTCAGAACGTTAATTCAGTTTTCTAGCCAGGTTGCTAGCTAGTTGGAAAGTATTTACCTCAGATGGGCAGCCAGCTGGCTTGCTATTTAGTTCAGCTAGTCAAGCCAACTGACAAGCTTGGAAGCTAGCTAGTTAAGTCAGCTAGATATGTCAGCTAGCTAGCTAGTTAAGTCAGCTATTTTAGTCAGCTAGCTAGCAAGCTTCCTAGCTAGATAGCTAGCTAGTTATGTCAGCTGTCTAGCAAGCTGGCTAGTTAGTTAAGTCTCCTAGTTAAGTCAGCTGACTAGCCAGTTGGCTAGGTAGGTAGCTTGCTAGGTAAGTCAGCTGGCAAGACTGTTGGCTAGCTACATAAGTCACCTTGTTAATTCAGCTGGTTAGTCAGCTGGATAGCTATGTAGCAAGGTAGTTAATTCAACTGGCTAGAAAGCAGTTCAGCTACTTATGACAACTAGTTAAGTTAGCTGGATAGCAAGCTGGTTAGCTAGGTAGTGACCTAGTTAAGTCAGTTGGCTAGCTAGTTGGCTAGCTAATTATGTCAGTTTCTTAAGTCAGCTGGCTATCCAGGTGGCTAGAGAGGCAGAGAGCTAGTTAAGTCAGCTGGCTAGCCAGCTGGATAACTAGTTATGTCAGCTAGTATAATCACCTGGCTGGCCAGCTGCCTAGATCGTTACTCAACTAGTTAAGACAGCTGGCTATCCAACTGGCTAGCTAGTTAAGTCACCGCATTAATCTGTTGGCTAGCCAGCTCACTAGTTAGTTAAAAAGCTAGTTAAGTCAGATGTCTCGACAGGTGGCTATCCAGTTATTTCACTATGATAAGTCAGATGACTCACTAGTTAGCTAGTTAGGTCAGCTATTTATGTAAGCTAGCTAGCTTGTTAAGTCAGGTAGTTAATTCAGCAACTAGCTAGATAGCTACCTAGGTAGCAGGCTAGTTATTTCAGCTTGTAAAATCAGTTGGCTATCTAGGTAGCTATCTAGTTAAGTCAGTTGGCTAGCTAGTTAAGTCAGCTAGTTTATTCAGCTGGGTAGTCAGCTGCCTAGCTGGGTAGCTAGCGAGTTTATTCAGCTGGATAGCCATCTAGCTAGCTAGTTGAGTCACCTAGTTAAGTCAGCTCGCCAGCCAGCTGGTTAGCTAGGTAGTTAGGTAGTTAAGTCAGCTGGCAAGCCAGAGGGAAACATAGGTAGCTAGCTAGTTAAGTCAGCTTGCTAGCCACCTGGCTAGCTAGTGATGTCAGCTAGTTAATTCAGCTGGCTAGCCAGCTGGCTAAGGAGTTAAGTCAACTAGTTGAGTCATCTGGCTAGCCAACTGGCTAGTTGGTTAATTCGTCTAGTTAAACCAAGTGGCTAACCTTCTGGCTAGCTAGGTGGCTAGTGTGTTAAGTCAGCTGGCTAGCCAGCTGTCTAGCTGGTTAAGTCAGCTAGTTAAGTCAGTTGGCTAGCCAACTGTCTAGGGAGGTAGTTAGCTAATCAAGTCAGTTGGCTAGCCTGCTGGCTAGCTAGTTAAGTCAGCGAGTTAAGTAAGCTTGTTATTCATTTGGCTAGCTAGGTGGCTGGCATGATAACTGAGCTGGCTAGCCAGATGACTATCTAGTTAAGTCAGATATTTAAGCCAGTTGGTTAACCAGCTGGTTAGCTAGGTGGCTGGCAAGTAATGCCAGTTTGTTAGCAGGCTACTTAGGTAAGTGACCAGCTAGTTAAGCCGACTGGCTCACCAGCTGACCAGCAGGGTGGCTGGCTAGTTAAGCTGGCTGGATATCCGACTGTCCAGCCATCTGGCTGGCAATTTAAGCCGACTTGCTAGCCAGCTGACCAGCCCCCTAGGTAGCTAGCTGGCTGCCCAGCCAGCTAGCCAGTCAGATAACTAGTTAGTTAAGCCAGCTAGTCAGCCAACTATCTAGTCAGCTAGTTATGTCAGCTAGCTAGCCAGCTAGTTAGTTAAGTCAGGCAGCAAGTCAGCTAATTATTCAGCTAGATAGTTAAGTCAGCTAGCTAGTCAGGTTGCTAGTCAGCTAGATAGTTAAGTTAGCTAGCCAGGTAACTAGCCAGTTAGCTAGCTAGTTAAGTCAGCTAGCTAGACAGCTAGATAGCTTGTTTGCTAGCTAGTTATGTCAGCTTGATAGTCAGCTAGCTAGTTAAGTCAGTCAGAAAATTAGCTAGTTACTTAGCTAACTAGTCAGATACCAACTCAGCTAGCTGGTCAGGTAACTAGTGGGATCGCTCACCATCCAACAGACCAACTCACTTGTCAGCTCGCTCACAGGCCAACAGGACAGCTAATTCATCAGCTTGCTCGCCAGTTGTCATGTTAAATCAGCTCACCTGTCGGCTCGCTTGCCGACGTACTAGTTAAGGTAGCTCACGCTTCAGCTCACTTGCCGGCTGAGTAGTTAATTTGACTCACCTGACGCCTCAGTTGCTGGCTGACTGGTTAAGTGTTCTGACTAGATGACACACTCACAAGCTTACTAAAGAAAGTCAGCTGACCAGTCGAGTCACTTGCTGGAAGACTAGTTAAGTCAGCTGATCTGTTGGCTCACTTGCCAGCCGACTAATTAAGTCAGCTAACCTGTAGGTGAACTAGACGGCCAAGTAGTTAACTCAGCTAACCAATCAGACCACTAATCAGACAACCATATACCCTACAAGTTAGCTCAGATAACTAGTCGGCCGAATAGTTAGGCTAGCTAACTATTTGGCCAGCTAGTCGGCCTACTAATTAGGTCAACAAACCAGCCAGCCAACTGGGTAAGCGAGCTAACTAGTGGGCCTACACGTCAGTCAACTAGTTATCACAGCTAACTAGTCGGACAACTGGTTAAGGCAGCTAACGAGTCGACCGAGTAGTCAGCCAACGTGTTTAACCAGCTAAGTAGTCAGTTGACTTGTCAGCCAACAAGTTAAGTCACCTAGGTAACTCGTTAACCAACTAGTTAAGTCAGCTATGTAACTGACTTAACAACTAGTTAAAACAGTTAGCTAACTCATTAACCAACTCATTAAGTCAGCTAGCTACCTCATTAGCCAACTAGTTAAGTCAGCTATCTAATTCAGCTAGCTAGCATGCTAGCTAGATTTGTCAGCTAGCTAAGTCAGCTAGCTCACTAGTTAGCTAACTATTTAAGTCAGCTACTTAAGTCTGCTACCTAACTAGATAGCTAATCATTAAATCAGGTGGATATTCAGCTAAATAATTAGCTAACTATTGAATTCAGGTAGTTAAATCAGCTAGATAACAAGTTAAGTTGACCAGTTAAATCGGCTAGCTAAGTAGTTAAGTCACCAAGCTAAGTCAGCTAGTTAAGTCAGCTTTCTAATTTAGTCAGCTGGGTGCAACAGCTAGCTTGCTAGTTAGCTAATGGGTTAAGTCAGTAGGTTGAGTCAGGTAGTTAGCTAGTTAACTAATGGGTGAAGTCAACTGGTTGAGTCAGCTAGCTAGCTAGTTAGCAAACGGGTTGAGTCAGCTGCTTGAGTAGGCTAGCTAGCTAGTTAGCTAATGAATTAAGTCAGCTGGATGAGTCAGCTAGCTAGCTAGCTAGCTAAAGAGTTAAGTCGGCTGGTTGAGACAGCTAGATAGCTCATTCACTAGTGAGTTAAGTCAGATTAAGTCAGCTAGCTAGCACGTTAGATAAAGAGTAAGCTAACTGGTTAGCTATCTGATTAAGTCAGCTAGCTAGGCAGCTAAATATTTAAGTCAGCTTGTATCCTAGATAGTTACCTGGTTAGCTTACTATTTAAGTCAGCTGGCTACCTAGGTGGCTAGTTAGTTAGTTAAATCAGCTGACTAGATAAGTAACTAGCTAGTTACGTCAGCTAGTTAAGTCAGCTGGCTAGCCAGCTTGCTAGATAGGTAGCGAGATAGTTAAATCAGTTGGTTAGGCAACTAGATATCTGGTTAATTCAGCTAGTTAAGAAAGCAGGGTAGCCAACTGGCAAGGTAGTTTGCTAGCTAGTTAAGTCAGCTTAGATAGCTACCTTCCTAGTTAGTGATGAGAGTGAGTTAAGTCAGCTGGCTAGTCAACTGGCTAGCTGGTTAAATCACCGAGTTTAGTCAGATGTCTAGCCAGCTGAGTAGGTAGGTAGCTAGCTAGATAATTCAGCTTGCTAGCCAGCAGGCTAGCTGTTCAGTTCACCTAGTTAAGTCAGCTGGCTAGCCTGCTGGCTAAGTATGTAGCTAACGAGATAAGTTAGCTGGCTAGCCAGCTTGCTAGCTTGTCAGCTAGGTAATTCAGCTGGCTAGCCAACTGGCTAGATAGGTAATCAGCTAGTTAAGTCTTCTGGATAGCCAGCTGAGTAGCTGTATAAGTCAGATGGTTAAGTCAGCTGGCAACCAGCAGGCTAGGTAGTTAAGTCAAATCATTAAGTCAGTGAACTATACAACTGGTTTGCTAGTTAAAAAGCTAGTTAAGTTAGAAGGCTAGCCATCTGGTTAGCTAGTCATTTCAGCTAGTTAAGTCAGCTGGCTGGCTAGGAAGCTAGCTAAATAGGTCAGCTAGTTATGTCAGCTAGGTAGCTAGTTAAGTCAGCTAGTTAAGGCAGTTGGCTAGCTAGATAGCTAGATAGGTAGCTAAATGGTTAAGACAGTTAGTTAAGGCAGCTGGCTAGCTAATTAGCCAGCTGGTTAAGTAAGCTAGTTAAGTCAGCTTGCTAGGCAGTAAAGTTAGCGAGTTAAGTCAGCTGTCTAGCCATTTGTCTAGTTGAGAAGATAACTAGTCAAGACAGCTGGCTAGCTAGTTAGCTAGCTAGTTCAATAACCTAGTTAAGTCAGCTCACTAGCCAGCTGGTTAGTTAGGTAGTTAAGTCAGCTGACAAGACTTTGGGCTACATAAGTAGCTAGCTAGTTAAGTCAGCTGGCTATCCAGCTGGCTAGCTAGGTAGCTAGGCAGTTAGGTCAACCTGGTAGACAGCTGGCTAGCAAGTTAAGTCACTTAATTAAGTCAGTTGCCTAGACACCTGACTAGTCAGATTGCAAGCTAGTTAAGTCATATGTCTAGCCCGCTGGCTAGCTAGTTGAGTCACCTAGTTAAGTCAGCTGCCTAGTCAGCTGGCTAGCAAGGTAGCTTGCTACTTAAATCAACTGGCTAGACAGCTGGTTAGTTAGTTAAATCACCTAGTTAAATCAACTGGCTAGCCATCTAGCTAGCTATATAGCAAGCTAGTTAATTCAGCTGAATAGCAAGCATTCCAGCTATTTAAGTCAACTAGTTTAGTCAGCTAATTCGCCAGCTGGCTAGCTAGATAGCGAGACAGTTAAGTCATTTGGCTAGCCAGCTGGCTAGATAAATAAGTCAGCAGGCTAGCCAGCTAGCTAGCAAGATTAAGAGCTAGGTAAGTCAGATGGCTAGCCAGCTGGCTAACTAGTTAATTCAGCTAGTTTATTCATCTGGCTAGCCAGCTGGCTAGCTGGTTAAGTCATTTCATTAAGTCAGCTGGCTGTCCAACTTCCTAACTATGTAGCAAGCTAGTTAAGTCAGCTGCCTATCCAGCTGGCTAGCTAGTTAAGCCAGCTACTTAATTCAGCTAGCATCCCAAGTTGCTAGCTAGGTAGCTAATTAGTTAAATCAGCTGGCTAGCCTGCTGGCTACCTGGTTAAATAAGCTAGTTAATTCAGTTGGCCAGCCAACTGGCTTTCTAGTTGAGTCAGCTAGTTAAGTCAGCTGGCTAGCCACTTGGATAGCTGACTAATTCAGCTAGTTATGTCAGCTGGACAGCCAGCTGGCTTGCTAGGTAGCTGCTAATTAAGTCAGCTAGCTAAGTCAGCTGGCTAACTAAGTAGCTAGCTAGTTAAGTCAGGTAGTTATGCCAGATGGCTAGTTAGTTAAGTCTGTTAGTTAAGTCTGATTACTTTCCAGATGCCTGTCAAGGTAGCTATCTAGTTAAATCAGCTGGCTAGTCAGCTAGATATCTACTTAAATTACATAGTTAAGTCAGCTCACTGGCCAGGAGATTAGCTAGGTAGTTAGGTAATTAAGTCCGTTGGCAAGTCAGCAGGCTATGTAGGTAGGTACCTAGTTAAGTCACATGGCTAGACATCAGGCTATCTAGTTATGTCAGCTAGTTAATTCAGCTGGCTAACCAGCTGTCTAGGTAGGTAGATAGCTAGTTAAGTGTGCTGGCTAGCCAGCTGGCTACTTAATTAAATCAGCTAGTTAGGTCAGCTGGCTAGCCTGCTGGCTAGCTAGGTAGCTAGGCAATTAAGTCAGTTGTCTAGCCAGCTGGCCAGTAGTTAATTCAGCTAGTTTAGTCAGCTGGCTAACCAGCTGAATAGCTATTTAAGTCAGCACTTTGAGTCAGTTGTCTAGCTAGTTGTCTAGCTGGCTAGCTAGCTAAAAAGCTAGTTATGCCAGATGGGCAGCCAGCAGGCTCGCTAGTTATTTCAGCTAGTTAAGTCAGCTGGCTAGCTAGATAAGTCACCTAGTTAATTCATCTAGATAGCCATCTGGCTAGCTATGTAGCTATGTAGTTATGTATCAAGTTAGTTAATTCAACTGGCTAGAAAACAGCCCATCTAGTTAAGTCCACTAGTTAAGTTAGCTGGTTAGCCAGCTGGCTAGCTAGGTGGCTGGCAAGTTAAGCTGGCTCATTAGCAGACTGGTCAGGTAGTTGAACAGCTAGTTAAGCCGACTGGCTAGCCAGGTGATCAGCAGGGTGACTGTCTAGTTAAGCCGGGTGGCTATCTCACTTTCCAGCCAGTTGGCTGGCTTGCTAGTTATATCACCTAGTTAAATCAGCTCGCAAGTCAGCCATTTAGCTAGTTAACTAGGTAGTTACATCAGCTGACAAGTCAGCAGGATATGTAGGTAGCTAGCTATTTAAGTCAGCTGGCTAGCCACCTGGCTAGTTAGTGAGGTCCGCTAGTTAAGTCAACTGGCTAGCCAGTTGGCTATCTAGTTATGTCAGCTAG
>NW_007175026.1:0-806 GCF_000164805.1 Carlito syrichta
AGAGGAATGGAATAAAATGGAATGGAGAGGAATGAAAAGGATAGGAATGGAATAGAATTGAATGGAGTGTAAGGGAATGGAATGGAATGGAATGGAAGGGAATGGAAAGGAAATGAAGGGAATGGAATGGAATTGAGAATAATGGAATGGAATGGAAGGGAATGGAAAGAAAGGAATGGAATGGAGAGGAATAGAATGGAATTGAGAAGAATGGAAAGCAAAGGAATGGAATGGAGAGTAATGGAATGATACGAAAGTATTAGAATAAAATCGAATGGAAAAGAATGCAATACAACGGAATGGAGTACAAAGGAATGGAATGGAATGGAGTGGAATTGAGAGGAATGGAATGGAGAGGAACGTAATGGAGTGGAATGGAATGGAATGGACCGGAATAGAGAGAAAAGGAGAGGAATGGAATGGAGAGGATAAGAGAGGAATGAATGGAGTGCAATGGAATGGAATAGAGAGGAATTGAAAGCAATGGAATGCAGAGGAATGGAATGGAGTGGAAAGGATTGGAATGGAATGAAATGGAATAAAGAGGAATGGGAGAAATGGAGAGGAATGCAATGGATTGGACCGGAATGGAGTAGAGTGGAAAATATTGGAATGGAATGGAATGGAACAGAATGGCCACGAATGGAATTGATTGGAATGGAATGCATTGGAGAGGAATGGAAAGGAATAAAATGGAATGGAAAGGAGAAAAATGGCATGGAAAGCAATGTTTTGGAAAGGTATGCAATGGAGAGGAATGGAATGGATTGTAGAGAAATGGAATGTAGAGATATAGAATGGAATGG
>NW_007175027.1:0-1522 GCF_000164805.1 Carlito syrichta
TTTTCCTTTTGGGAACTCAAGGTGTATTTCTTTTTTAAAAGTCATGTTCATGCTGCCTGTGACGGACACGCCCAAAAGCCAGACACAGTTTCTGTTTTACAGCTGGGGAAACGCCTGACTCTCCTGCACCCATGCAATGACTTCTAGCTCGTGCTGTGTTCCTGAAGGCCTCACTGGATGCCTCTGTTCTCCCCTGTCTCAAGCTGAGCTCCACCAGGAAGGGACAGCCCACCGCCTTACGCTGTCCAGGGATGAGGACATATTGTTGGAGTACTGGATCCCATAGGCGATCCAGCACAGGAAAGCGCCGATCCACAGGAGGATGGAGAAGCCCCCCACCATCTGCTTGAGGAACTTGATGATCTCTGGTGTCTGCTTGGGAGGGCTGAGGGCATTGGGCCCATCTCGGGCCAGCAGCTCGGCAGCTCTGGTGCTGGAAAGACCCTGAGAAGGCCAAGCCACACACACACACACACAAAGAGAAAACGAGAGAGAAAGAAGGAGGAATAAGATGGTTTTCCTCCCAAGAAGTTCCTTCGAAAAGGGGGCGAAGCCTTCTTCCTCCTCCAATCCCCTTTTCAGAAAGACTATGTAATGCTTAATCCCAACCGGCAAGTGGCTCCAAACATTTACTCGTTTGTTTTCCAAAATGACCCTCTGAGGAAGGCTCCGATATCCTCCTCACTACAGACATGGATTTGGGCACAGAGGTCCCCTAACCCGTCCAAGGCACCTGGCTAGTCCAGGGGCACCAGAGTTCTGCTGGGAGATGGGCTACTGGGCCTCTGCTGCCCTCTTCTAGGGAAGTTTAGTTTCTTAGGGTCTTATTCAGCCATGGGAGTAGCTTGGCTGAGGAGAATTTGAAAGGAAGCAGTTAATCGCCAGGTTTAGGACAATGCAGTCACTCTCCAGAAAACAGGGTCTGTTCTGAAACCCTGTGGATCCAGTGTGTGGGCTTATTTTCATCCTTCAATCTGGTGCTTTTCTCAATATTCGTCCTAAGTTCCCATTTATCCTAATGGTTATAAATCCCATGCCCCCTCCCAGGCCCTGGTGAGCAGCCCCTTCTCAGCCCATCCCCGGGAAGTCAACCATGCCCTGCACACACAGCATCCCTGCACTTTCGTAGGGTTTTCTTCCCCACAAACGGTCTTCCACGGAGAAGGGCTCTGCATGCCTCCTCTCCCTAATGATGCTGGGAGCCTCTCGAAGGCCAGGACTCTCTCAGTCATTTTGTGCCCTCTCGGCCTGGTGGCTTTGCTGCAGCAGGGACTTGTGTGCTGAGTGACTGCATTCAGGCTCTCCAACCCAACACCATCACCCTCCACCGGCCATGCCTTTCCTAGAGCCCCATGACTGTGCTGGAGAGACCCCTAGCAGCACTGTTCAAGGCAAATCAACATGGCCCCCAACTTCTGCCTTCTCCACTCTCACCTCCATTTCCCGCCTGGTACTCCCTGACCCACTTTCCGACTCCTGCTTCTCCAACTTGTCCAAGGAGAGGAGGGGTTTCGTCGGAAAT
>NW_007175028.1:0-781 GCF_000164805.1 Carlito syrichta
AACGGCTCATCTCTGATGCAATGCAACAAAAGATCCTTTAGTTACTAGATTCTATGAATCTACACAGTGGATAAGTAGGGTATTAAGTAATTTTATGTGACATATCAAGTAATATGCTTTCCATTCTTAGCTTGCTTAGTGCTTTAATCAAGAATCAGTAATCAGTACTAAATTTGAACAAAGGATTTTTCTATGTCTAGTATTGTGTATTTTTCCATTATTTTCTCAATGTCATTATTTTTTTTCAATACTTTAAAGATGTCACTTCTATATTTGGCTATGTAGTTTCTAAACAAATGTAAGTCTGTGGTCATTCTTATATTTGTTCTAAACTTAAATAACCACTGCATCTCAGCAATTAACCTATTTTGGATATTACTATTGTACTTTTTTTGAGTTGGAGTCTCACTATGTAGCCCTTATTGGAGTGCAGTGGCCGCTCCCGATCACTGCAGCCTCGACCTGCTGGGCTCTGGCGATCCTTCCGCCTCAGCCTTCCAAGTAGCCGGAATTACAGGCATGCGCTACCACGCCTGGCTGATTTTTTGATTTATTGTAGAGATGAGGTCTCTCTGCCCAGGCGGGTCTCGAACCCGCGGGCTCAGGCAATTCACTAACCTCAGCCTCCCAAAGGAGCGGGATTACAGCCTGAGCCACCAAGCCCGGCTGACTATTATTCTTTTAAACATATTTCTGGACCCAGTGTGCTACATATTTAACAAGAAATTTTGATTTTATGTTCTATATGTATGGATTTAAATTTATCTCTTTCATATTTAAA
>NW_007175029.1:0-4796 GCF_000164805.1 Carlito syrichta
AGCCTGAGACTGACCTCATAAAAATTCACTTAAAAAAGGTGGAGATAACTGTGCAATATACATTGAAAAAACCGGTGAGAAAATATGTCCTACCTTAACCATCCTAGAGCAAACCAAAACAATGAACCACCAGAACCTTCCAGACAAAATTGTGAATGCTTTAAGTTGGCGTAGTGACAACAATGGTTCACTTAGGCAAAGAGGTAATATTCTGTGCTAACTACTTATTACCAAATGCTGTTACTTTGGGTGTGTGTCTAGCTACATTGCTTGAAAAAAAATTCAATTTTAATGTGTTGAGTAAAACGTAAAAAGCTGGTTACAAAATAAATCATCTCTCAAATGTAGGATACTATCAA
The DNA here is from genome assembly GCF_000164805.1 of Carlito syrichta. Classification (NCBI taxonomy): domain Eukaryota; kingdom Metazoa; phylum Chordata; class Mammalia; order Primates; family Tarsiidae; genus Carlito; species Carlito syrichta. The sequence goes on from NW_007175029.1 coordinate 360, forward strand.
CAATCGTGCTGATTCTCTTATATGACATGGCGTTACTTTTTGTAATGGTCACGTACAGATTTGACTATCGGTGTGTCGCATAATCATATAGACCCTTTACTTATTGCATGATAGAAAATATGTCGCAGACCCATACTTAGGTCATTTGATGTAGAATTATTCCTAAGAGTGAGAAATATTAAGTTCATCTTCTGCTGAGCCTATTGTCAGCATCGAAAATATGACCCTAACTGAATAAGCTACACAATCTTTCTCTTTTACTTTGTACGTCTGTACAACTAATTAAACAGTGAAAAACGCATACACATCGAGGATTCACTGAGTGGAAACGTGAGTAGATATATTTGGTTTATATTTAATTAAAAAGAAAGTCATGATGAATGACGTGTATACACACACACACACACACACACACACTCAGAGAGGTTGTAAAAAACCAAATCCCTAAATTCTACTTACTGTAGAACATGCCTACCTCTATTACTGTTCACTTTAGAGGTACACATGTATATGTGTGTTTTTTAATCTTTATTTATATACTTATTTACATTTAGACTAACCTTAATCTTACACTATGTATTTTGGTATTCCAGATTTTTTGCTCTCTCTCTTTTTTTTATTTTTATTTTTATTTTTTGGCATCAGTTAGATGCTGCACTGGTTTGGTCTTGAATCCTATAATCCAAGGATCAGCAAATTATTTCTACAAAGGACCAAGAGGCAAATATTTTCAGCTTTATGAGCCACAGTTTTGTTTGTAACTACTCAAAACCACCATTGTAGGCAGCCATAGGCATAAATGAAGGGACACTGGAAAATTTGGCCCATTGGGCTCAGTTTGACAGCCTCAACCATAAACCTGAATATTATATAACCCGTCTCACATATAACAAAAAGACTCTTATAATGCAGGGTGGATCTGAAATCACGGTGTGGCAGTGAGGAGCATAGACTCTGGATCCATAGTGTCTGCACTTATCCCATGGTCTTTATCTAAATGATGGGAATTCTCATGGTTTACTGCCAAGAATCATGAAAAAATACTCTAAGTCCGCAATCATCAGAGAAATGCCAAATAAATCCGCAGGGAGAAACCAGTAAGAATGGCCATTATTTTTTTTAAAAAAGTGTCTAAACACTTCCCACGTTGACAAGGATGCAGAGAAAAGGGAATGCTTATACACGCTGTTAGTGGGAATTAACAGCGCAACCTCTGGAGAAAACAGTAAGGACAATTTTCAAAGAACTAAAAATAGAACTACCATTTGATCCAGTAGTCCCATTACTGGGTATCCCTATCTAAAGGAAAATAAATCATTTTGCAAAAACACCTACACTCGTATGTTTATTGCAGCACTATTCACAATAGCAAATAGCAAATATATGGTGTCCATTAATGGGTGATTGGATATATGGTGTCCATTAATGGGTGATTGGATAACAAAAATGTTCCATACACACACCCTATGGAATACTACCCAGTATGAAAAAGAATGAAATTATGTATTTTGCAGCAACACAGGTAAAAGCCATAACATCAGTGAAATAATTCAGAAGCAGAGCATCACCACATACCACATGTTCTAACTTGTAGATTTACACTAAACGAACAGGTGCACATGGTCATGCAGAGTGGAACAGACACTGGAGACTGCAAAGGATGGTAGGCGGGTAAGGAATGAAATACTACCTATGGAGTACAAGGAACAGTATTTGGGTGATGGGTACACCAAAAGTTCAGACTTGACCACAACGCATATATAACAAAGCTGCTCCTGTCTCCCCAAGTAACATTTTTTAAAAGAAAAGGCAACAGAAAAATAATATTTCTACAATCATGGAATTGTAGTGAGCATAAAAATGAGTCAACATATATGAAGTATCCAGTGAATTTTGGGCATATAAACATACTATGTAAGTGCATGCAGCTATAAATATTATAATCAACAAATATTTATTATTATTTGTATTTCGTGCTTAGTATCATATTAATCTGAAGTGTTTGATTTTTTTAGTATAATCAGCTGTTGAGTTTCTACCGTTACATTTCATAGACTTACTTGCTTTGTATCAATTCATAGAGCTTTGCATTACTTAAAATTTGGCTGGCATGTATTTTTTTTTTTTGTCCACCATGCCAAGTGGCATTTATTTCTGGAACACATGTATAGCACAACTTACAAAAATAAGTGTAATATCATACAAAAGCCAATCAAAGAAACATATCACATTAACAGTGTAAAAGTAGAAATAGATCTTAATTGATGTAGAAAAAGGATTTGACGAAAGTTCACACCAATTCATGCTCAAAACCCTAAAAAATGACCAAGAATAGAAAGAAAGGCCCACGTAAGAAAGGCCCATATGTGAAAACAAAGCTAACAGGATACTCGATGATGACACTTTAAGCTTTTCCCAAAAGATCAGGAACAAGAACGTAGTCTCTCACCACTTCTATTCAAGACAGTGTTAAGCATTCTGGACAGAGCAATTAAGCAAAAATAAATTTTAAAGGCATCCTAGCGTGAGATAAACAAGTAAAGTTAACTCTCTTCACACAGATATGATGTTATAGAGAGAGAACTCTAAAAAGTTCAAACAGGCAAGTGCACACACACACACCCCTTTCAGAATTAATAAATCTAACAAATCCAGCCATGTTACAAGACACAAATTCAACATACAGAAGCCAATTGCATTTCTATACTTTCTTTTTTTATTTTTATTTTTAATCAATATTTTTTCTTATGATGTTGTGGGGTACAGTTAAGGGTTAGGTATACAAATACATTTCATTCAGGCACCCTGTTGATAAGAGGTGTTTCCCCGTATTTCTATACTTTCAAAGGGCAACCTGAAGTAACCACAAAGAAAACAATCCATTTACAATAGCAACCAAAAACAAAAAAATAGTAGGGGGAAAAAAAAACTTAACCAGACAAAAAGAAGAGTACACTACAAATTACAAAACATTGCTGACAGGAATTAAAGAGGATATAAGGAAATGAAAGAGGAATATTGTGTTTGCTAATTGGAAACCATGATATTATAGGATGCCAGTACTACCCAAAGCATTACAAATACAAAGAAATCTCTATCAGAATCCAAATGATATTTTTCCTGTAGAAAAAAAAAACCAACCCATTCTGAAGTTCACCAAGAAGAGCACGAGACCCAAAATAGACAAAACAATCTTGAAAATGAAGTTTAAGGCTTCACACTTTCTCCCTTCAAACTCAGCACACAATTCGAATAACCCAAACAGTGAGGTACTGGTATGAAAACAGACATACTCACCCATGGAACACAGCAAACACCATCTAGGAACCGGCTAACACATATACTGCCAGATTCATTCAGAGGGAACAGCGCAGTCTTTTGACAGTTCTCAGAAAACCGGATACACTCAAGCAAAAGAAAAAATGTCAAGCCTTGTCTTGCACCACAAAATCTTTAACTTAAAATGGATAAAATACTTAAAGAGTTAAAACTATAAAATCCCTTAGACGAAAAACTTCATGGCAGTGAGTTTGTCAAGCTTTTCATGTACACACCAAAAAACAGAACAAACTTCATCAAAATTAAAAACTTTGGTGTATCAGACAACGCTCCCAACAGAGAAAATTAGCAACACAAAATATGAGAAAAAATATTTTGGAATTATACTTCTAAGTAGTCAAATGTACATGATACAACGTTTAAACTCTTACAAATGAACAACAATTTAAAAATCTCATTCAAAAACGGGAAATTAACCCGAACAGACACTGTCTTCCAAGAAGATATGCACATGGCCAATAAGCACATGAAAAGCTGCACATCACCACTAAACCTTAGGGAAATGTGAATCACAACAACAACGAGTAGCACCTCACTTACTCAAGATGAATAAATTCCAGAGTCCTGCTGTACAACATTGTGTTCATAGTTAACTTTCCCGTACGTGTTTTCCGTTTCTCTTCTCATGACAAGAATAAGAAAAACAAAATAGACAAGAAATACGGAGATTCCACTACAGACCACGATATGACCGTTATGAAAAAAGAAAGCGAATAAAATGGAAAAGAGAAAACGTGAAGGGGGATGTGAAGGGATCGGACCCATTAACAATCACTGGTGACAACGTAAAAGGATGAACCTTCTATGGAAAAGCCCACAGCATTTTCCTAAACAAGTGTGCATAACATACCACAGAATCCAGTGGTTTCGCTAGCAGCAAATGGCAAAAAGCAGGTGAGAAAATTCATGAAAGGAGAGCTTCTAAACTCACGCTGTGTGGGCTCAAGGTCCAGGAGCCGCCTCGCTGAAGTTCCCTCCCGTGTTCTCAGGGCACCACCTCTGCGGGCCGGGGCGGGCATGGGCTCCGCTGGGGCCCGGATCGTAGGCGCGGCCCCGGTCGCGGTGGTCAGCGGCGCTGGGGCCGGGCTCTGCGTCGTG
>NW_007175029.1:5590-7565 GCF_000164805.1 Carlito syrichta
GGCGGGGCCGGGCTTCCGACCCCGCGGCTGCGGCGGCGCGGGAGGCCGGCTCCGCGGTGGACGGTGGCGCAGGGTGCCCGCCCCCGCGGTCGCGTCGGCGCTGGGGGCCAGGCTCTGCGGTCCGCGGCGGCGAGGAGCACCCGAGTTCCGCGGTCAGGGCCCTCGTCCACCCGCGGGCTCCAGCTCCTGTCTGCGGAGGCTGGGGGCGTGGCTTCGTGGTCGTCGGCGGCGCTGCAGTCCTGGCTCTGCCGGCCTCGGCTGTGCGGAGGCTCCAGCTCCTGTGTCTGCGGAGTTGGGGGCGGCTGGCTTCCCGGTCTGCGGTCTCTGGCGCTGGGGTTCCGGCTCCTCGTCTGCGGCCGAATTGGGGAGGTGGCGGCGCGCGGGTCCCGGTCGGCCATCCCAGGCAGCGTCGGAACTCCGGCTCCATGCTCGTCAGCCACGCGGGGGCTCCAGCTCCTCCGTCTGCAGCCCCGCGGGGAGTCCGGCTTCGCAGCTGGAGGCTGCGCGGGACGCCAGGCTCTGCCGTCCGCAGCGGTGGGGTCGCTGGGCCCCGGGGTCTGCGGCCCTCATCTCCCTGGGTAGCCAGCTCTTCTGTCTCGCAGGCGCGGGGGGCCTGCCTTCGCAGTCGGCTGCCGCACCGGATTCCGGTCGGCCGTCCATGACGCCGTCGGGTCCTGTGTCTGAGGTCCGTCCGCCTGGGCGCGGGAGGCGTGGCTTAGTGGTTGTCAGTTACACGAAGTCTCCAGGTTTCTCTGTCTGCGGAGGCATGGGTCCAGGTTTCCCGGTCAGCCGCGGTGCAGGTCGTCCTCCCCACGCCCCACGCGCATATTTCCGGATTTTGTGGACACAACACACCAGCAGAGAACTCGTGCTGGCCTGAAGGAGTGGCCCTCGCTGGCCGTCCACATTTGTATCCATCCTGGTGAAGAATTCACAGCTTGTCTGTTACACGGATGCGTAAAACACAGGAATCTTCTGAGAGCTTGTACTCTCCTTATTCACAATGGGAGCCAGCTTGAATTTATAAACTCCACCACGGAGTTGTGTTTTATAACAAACCTCCCTCGAATGAAATGTGGTTTCGTTTATAAGAATTCTCCTTTTGAAGCTTTGCAAGGAGGTAGAACTGCATCAGTTTTCAGGAACAGAGATGAAACCATCTCATTCAAGGGAAGTTCGCTATAAAAAAAAAAACTCCGTGATGGAAAGTTTATAAATTCAAGCTTGCTCCTATGGTGAATAAGGAGAGTAGACGCTGACAGAGGAAACCCGCGTTTTACACTTCCGTGTAACAGGCAAGCTGTGACTCAATCACCATGATGGATGCAAATGTGATGACCAGTGAGTGCGTCTTCCCTCAGGCCAGCACGAGTCCCCTGCTGGCGTGCTGTGTCCAAGAGGAAGGAAACATGCGGGCTGGGGCAGGCCGTGGGGCTGGGGGTGCGGCGAGAGCAAGGCGGCTGACCTGGAAGCCCGAACCCACGCCTCTGCCGACAGAGAAACTGGAGACTTAGTGTAACTGACAACCGCTAAGCCGCGCCCCTGCGGACTCAGACCCGGGACCCCAGTGGCGTCACGGCCTGCGGACGGGAACCCCGGCGCCAAAGAACACGGGGCGGCCCCGCTCAGCCCAGCCGACCACGAAGCCAGGCCACCCGCGCCTCCGCAGACAGAGGAGCTGGAGCCCAGCACGGATGAGGGCCGCCGGCCCGGAGCCGGGTGACCCCGCCGCCGTGGGCCGCAGAGCCTGGCCCTCCGCGCCGCCTCCGGCTGGGCAGCCAGACTCCCCGCCCTTCGCAGACCGAGGAGCCGAGGCCTCCGCACGGCTGGCGACCTCAGAGCCGGGCCGCAGCGCCGCGGAGGACCATGAAGCCACGCCTCCAGCCGCCGTAGGCAGAGAAGAGGGACTCGCCTGTGGACGAGGGCCCTGGCGCGGAACCCGGAGCTCCTCGCCGCCGCGGACCGCAGAGCCTGT
>NW_007175029.1:7857-10768 GCF_000164805.1 Carlito syrichta
CCCCCCCCGCGAAGCCAGGTCACATCAACCAGGGGCGCATTGATTCCCACGCCACATGCAGCCATAAACATTATAATAATTATTATGACTATTATTGGTATTTCATGCTTAGTATCTTATTAACCTGAAGTGTTTGATTTATTAAGTATAATCAGCGGTTGAGTTTCTATGGCTATTATTTCATAGACTTATTTGCTTTGTATCACTTCATAGAGCTTTGCATTACTTAAAATTTGGCTGACATGGATTTTTGTTTGTTCACCATGCCAAGTGACATTTATTTCTGGAATACATATATAGCACAACTTACAGAAACAAGTATAATATCATACACAAATCAAAACATCACATTGACAGTGTAAAGGTATAAATAGATCTTAATTGATGTAGAAAAGGGATTTGACAAAAGCTCACGCCAATTCATGATCAAAACGCTAAAAAATAACTAAGAATAGGGGAAAAAACTTCCTTCCCATAAGAAAGGCCGTATATGAAAAGCTAACAGGATACTTGGTGCTGACACTTTAAGCTTCTCCCAAAAGATCAGGACAAGAATGTATTCTCTCACCACTTCTATTCAAGATAGTGTTAATAATTCTGAACAGGGCAATTAGGCAAAAATAAATTTTAAAGGTATCCTAATGCGACACACACAAGTAAAGTTAACTCTCTTCACCCAGGTACGACGTTAGATATAGATAACTCCAAAAAGTTCAAAAAAGCACACACACACTGCTTTCAGAATTAATAAATCTAATAAATCCAGCAATGTTGTAAGACACAAATTCAACATACAGAAGTCAGGTGCCTTTCTATACTATCAAAGGGCAACCTGAAGTAACCACTAAGAAAACAATCCATTTACAATAGCAACCAAAACAACAAAATAGTAGGAAAAAAAAAACAACTAGACAAAAGAACAGTACACTAACAAATTACAAAATATTGCTGACAAAAATTAGAGGACATAAGGAAATGAAAGAGAAATATTGCTTGCTAATTGGAAACCATGATACTGTAAGATGCCAACACTACCCCCCAAAGCATTACAAATACAATGAAATCTCCATCAGAATCCAAATGATATTTTTTTCTGTAGAAATAAAAAATCCCATTCTAAAGTTCACGTAGAATTGCACAAGACCCGAAATAGCCAAAACAATTTTGAAATGAACAAAGTTTAAAGTTTCACACTTTCTGCCTTCAAACTTAGCACACAATTCTAATAACCCAAACAGTGAGGTACTGGTGTGAAAACAGACATATCGACCCATAGAACAGAACGAACCCCACCTAGGAATCGGCATACACATATATTGCCAGATTCATTCAGTGGGGACAGAGCAGTCTTTTGACAGACAGTTCTCCGAAAACTGATACCCTCAAGCAAGAGAAAAAATTTCAAGCCTTGTCTTGCACCACAAAATTTTTTAAATTAAAATGGATAAAATACTTGAAGAGTTGAAATTTTAAAAACCCTTAGATGATAGATGCTTAGACGATAAACTTCATGACAGTGAACTTGTCAATTTTTTCACATACACACTAAAATATACAACAGACTTTACCAGAATTAAAAACCTTTGTGTATCAGAGAACACTCCTAACAGAGAAAATTAGCAACTCCAAATATGAGAAAAAACACTTTGGAATCATACTTTTTAAGTAATCAATATACATGATATAATGCCTAAACTCTTATAAGTGAACAACAATTTAAAAATTTCATTCAAAAATGGGAAATTAACTTGAACAGATACGTCTTCCGAGAAGATATGCACATGACCAATAAACACACGAAAATCTGCACATCATCACTAAGCCTTAGGGAAATGTGAATCAAAACAACAATGACCAGCACCTCATTCATTCAAGATGAATAAATTCTAGGGTCCTGCTGTACAACATTATGCTTACAGTTAACTTTCCTGCATATACAACACTTAAAATTCTGTGTAGAGTTCCTGTTTCCATTCTCATGACAAAAGTAAGAACAAAACAATACAAACAAATAAGGAGATTCCACTACACACCACGATATGACCGTTATGAAAAAAGAAAATGTGTAAAAGAGAAAACGTGAAGGGATTGGGCCCACTAACAATCACTGATGATAATGTAAAATGATGAACCTTCTATGGAAAAACCTATAGCATTTTCCTGAACAATTGTGCATCACATATCATAAAATCCAGTGATTTCGCTTGTAGCAAATGCCACAAAACAGGTGAGAAATCTGAGGGGGGGGCGCGGAGGTGGGACTGGCAGTTGAAGGGAACTTCTAGGGGGGGGAGGGGCACACCTCTTCAACAAGGGTACCTGCATGATCAACGTTTGTATGCCTAACCCTGAATTGTACTCCACATCTTTATAATAAATCAGCAAATTTTAAAAATAAAACAGGATAAATTAAAAGGCTAAAAAATAAAGAGCTTCTAAACTCACCGTGCAGGGTCAAGGTCCAGGAGCCGCCGCAGTGAAGTTCCCTCCCTTGTTCTCAGGGCACCAACACTGCGGAGCCTGCAGCGCGGGGGCAGCTCCGCCGTTGGGCAGCGGTGCGGGGCCGGGTTCCGGGGTCATCGGCTCCTCTGGGGTCTGGGTCGTAGGTGCGGGGCCGGCCACGGTGGTCAGCTGCGCTGGGGCCCGGCTCGGCGGCGGTGCCCGGCTCCAGGGTCACTGGCTGTGCTGGGAAACCTGGCTCCGGGGTCCTGAGCGCCAGGGCCCGGCTCCGTGTCGGCCTGGGGGGCCCATCTCAGCCATTGGTCGTCAGCTGCGTTGGGACTCCGGTCTGTGGTCCTCAGAGCGGGCCGGCTCCCGGTCGTTCGCGCAGAGGGACCTTCTCCGCGGGCCGCGACGGAGGCTCGGGGAGCCAGGCCTCGCGGTCCTTGGCGCTGGGGGCCCCGCTCCCCAG
>NW_007175029.1:11313-11846 GCF_000164805.1 Carlito syrichta
AGGGTCCCGGTCCGCCATCCGCGGCAGCTTCGGAACTCTGGCTCCGCGCTCGTCAGCCACGCGGGGGCTCCAGCTCTCCCATCTGCGCAGGCGCGGGGATCTCGCTTGACAGCGGGAGGCGGCGCGGGAAGCCGGGCTCTGCGGCCCGCAGCGGTGGGGTCACTGGGCTCTGGGGTCACTGGGCTCTGGTCCGCGGCCCTCATCTAGCTGGGACGTTAGCTCTTCTGTCTGCGGAGGCGCCGGTGGCCTGACTTCCCGGGCGGCTGCGGCGCGGGGAACCAGGCCATGCGGTCAGCGTCGCTGGGGAGCCCCCGGCTCCGCGGCCGTCATCTCTACGTGGACTCCTGCTCCTCTGTCTGCGGAGGCGCCGAGGGCCGGCTGTGCGGTCGTCCGCTGCGCTGGGGCCCCGACTCTGTGGTCGTCAGCCACGCAGAGGCCTCTCAGCTCCCCTGCGGAGACGCGGGGTCCCGCTTCGCGGTCTGCGGTGGAGCAGAGAGCCAGGCTCTGTACTCCACGGCGATGCGGGGACACTG
>NW_007175029.1:11866-31556 GCF_000164805.1 Carlito syrichta
CATTTTCGCATGGGCTGCAGCTGGTCTGTCTACGGAGACTGGGGGGATCTGGCTTAATAGTTGGCGACATCGTGAGGGTCTTTGTTCTGCCGTCGTCAGCTGCGCTTGGTCCGGGGCTCTGTGGTCGTCAGCTGCGCCGAGGCTCCATCTCCTCTGTCTGCAGAGGGGCTTGCTCTTCGGTCTGCAGCGGAGCAGAGAGCCAATCTCTGTGCTCCCAGGCGGTGCGGGGGACACCGGTCGGGGACAGCGGGAGGGCCCCAGGGTCCTTCATCCAGGGCAGCACTGGAACCCAGGCTCCGCGCCATCAGCTGCTCATAGAACCTGTGCAGAGAACCCCCTCCGTGTGGGCCCTGTCTCCGAGTTTGTCAGCTACGCGGGGACTCCAGCTCCTCCATCTGCGGAGGCGCAGGGAGCCTGGCTTAGCAGTTCGCGGTGGCGCTTGGAGCCAGGCTTGGCGGCCCTCTGCAGTGGGGGTCACCTGGCTCTGGGATCGGTGGCCCTCATCTACGCTGGGGCTCCAGCACCTCTGTCTGTGGAGGAGCCAGTGGCCTGGCTTCACAGTCGGGTGCGTCGCGGGACTCAGACTCCGTGTTCGTTGGTGCAGGAGTCCAACTCCGCCCTGTATACTGCTGCGGGGATCCTGGGACTGGTGTCAGGCGTGGGCGCGGGAGGCGTGGCTTAGTGGTCGTCAATTACACTAAGTCTCCGGTTCCCCATCTGAGGAGGCAGGGGTTCGGGCTTCCGGGCGGGCTGCGGTGCAGCACCCCCCCCCATGTTTACTACTTTTGTGGACACAGCACACCAACAGAATGACCACTTGTATACCTAACCCTGAATTGTACCCTACCACTTTAAAATACAAAGAAAGGGAGGGAGGTCAGGTGATTGGACGTTGAAGAAGTGACCTCACTTCCTTGGAGATAGAACCCAACAGAACCTAGGTGTCTGGTAACGGGGCACTATAATCTAGTGACAGTTGGGCATCTGGGTCAGTTGGGGAGAGACTCACAGGAGGGCAAGATGTTCTCCTGCAGTGTCCCCACTTCTCGTGGTCCTAGCTTGAGAAGGACGTGAATCGCGAACCTATTGAGATGATTCCGACATTGGCTCACCCCTCGACGCGGGCACCGCTGGCCAGAACCTGCAGAGGTAATTCAGGAACGCCCAGGCCCATCGAAGCCAGGCCTCTCCTGTGATGCCCTCAGGGGAACCCCACACCACTTCCCCCATGCCACTTGCGGGGGAGGCAGAGAGGAAGACACGAAGGGGCCCTCCTGGAACAGGAGTGGGATGTCGAGTGTTGGAAGCCCGGTGGGTCTCTCTGGTCCGGCTCCAGGTCACGGCTGCCAGTGTGGGAAGGCGAGAGTTGGGGACCAAGTTTGTCTACTTGAATGTCAGTCCCAGGACTTCAAGGTGTCATCTGGTTTCCCTCACACCTGGAGGTTTCTGCAGAGGCTCCTGGGGGCCTGGTCCAGGGAGCAGAATAATATCTAACAATGGGGTTTCTCTGTGGGGGCAGCCAGGCAGGCAACTGACACCTCTTGGCCCGGTTGCTGGGCCCTGTCTTCACAGGTTCACCTGCAGATAACTCCTGAGGAGCCGTGCCAGGTGAGAGCCAACTATGTGCCAACTATGACTAGTGCTGTGCCGGGGTGAGAGTGGGCATGCAAGGGCCTACTTGGTCAGGGGCCTGAGATGACTGGGGTGGCCCCAGGACTCAGACCTGAGTGTGGGGTCAACCTGGCTTCTGTTTTAGACCTTTCCCACTCTGGTGACCCACAAGCCCCTCCCATGGGAACCGGCCTCCATGAGTCTCCTCCACCCTCAGTGGCAACTGGGTTAGGTGCAAAGTCCCTGTTCACATACTTGTAGGATTATCAAAGAAAATGCTCTTATGCTACTTTGATTTACACTAGGCCATGCATATCTTTGCATGCTGCTACTGTTTTTATTGTTTGAACTCCCAGCTCCAGGTAGCCCCTGAAGCAGGCAGCTCCATTGCCTTGCCAGAACTTCCCTACGGTTTACACACCACCAGTTGTCCGAGAGCGGTTTGCACACAAAGGGCTTTGGGGGGCTCTTTCACAAAAAAGGAGCTAAGCTACACTGCATTTGTATTGGGTTATTGCAGGGACCTCAACCCATAGCCTTCTGGGCAGAAGCCGTGCCTTCACGTGTCTTCATTGTATTCCATAAGGGAGACTGTTTCCCACAACAGTTCTGCCTTTCAACGTCAGTGGAGCCTGACTTGGGAAAATTCTCTTCCCATGGGAGTCCTGCTCCAGAGAGCATCCTGTGTGTGTCCTTACAGGCTATATCAGTTGGCCAGGGCTGCCATATCACAGCACTGCACAGTAAAGGGCTCAAGCAACAGAAATTTCATTGCTCCCAGTTCCAGAGGATAGCTTAAGCTGTTAGTTGTTCTGGGTTTTCTTGAGGCCTCTCTCCTTGGCTTGTCCATGACTGTCTTCTGTGTCTGTGTCCACAGGGTCTTCTCTTGTGCTTTTCCAGGTCCTTACCACCTCTCCTTAGCAGACCTCCAGTTCTATTAAATCTGGGACCACCCCAATGGAATCATTCATAGTTAATTACTCCTTTAAGCACTCCATGTCCAAATAAGCCACATTTGAAGGTACGGGGGCTTTTGACATGAACATACGGAATTTGGGGAAGGGACACAATTCAGTCCACAACATATATGATCCCCTCCCAAAAATAGACTCCCAGGAAAGAGATTACTTGGTGAAAGCATACACACACATCGAATATTTATAGCTGCAGTCAGATTACTTTCCAAATGGGCTGTGGCAGGAACATCGTCACCGACAGTCTCTGAATGCAGTTTCTTCTCTATATCCAGGCTTGTTGGATAGTAACATTCTTTTAATTTACTGACAATCTGGGTCCTCTGTGATAAATAAACCCTCCCCCCATTTTTTCCATTTCCACTTTCCTAGCTGATACGTGTGAAGCACCACTCAGTTGTTGACTGCTTTTGGGTTTTCTCCCTCCTGCGTCATCTGCTCAAGTTCTTGGCCCATGACGAGCTTTCCCCACCATACAGGCTCTCGGCCTTCATCCCTTTTTCAGATCTGTCATTACTGTAGCTGTTTTCTCAAGACACTCTTTTAACATTCAAAAAGAAACAATGATGTTAGTTTAAGTCAAAAGGAATCTTCTAGAGAGTCGTGCCCTTGCGCTGTCTCCAATATGGGGAGACATTTCTGTAAGGAGCAGAAAGTGCCTCAAGGGCCTAGAGGTTTTTTATTCCATGCAGCCCTTGCTGTGAACGGTTCTCAGTATGACCTACATACTGTTGAGCAGCCATTTGACAACCCAAAACCCCATCCTGCATCTTCTCATCAATTGAAGTGGGGGTTGTTGTTGTTCCACAGGTGACCATATGCTAAGAAGGCCTTGAAGGTCTTGATGGTTGACTACTACATCGCTGACCCTCCATCGAATTGTGCACGGAAAGCCTAGAATATGTTCCACCTTGAGTACCCATGTCCTCTAACTGAACAAGTCTCTGAAGGGTTTCCTGCTCTGAGTTCCTGACCCTCATCCTCTGAGGCTGTGTGGTGGTGATTCCGACTGCGGGTACCTCCTTATCCCCTCCCAGGGTGAAAATGAGCCTACAGTACTACTAAAGGACTTCCACCTGATGTGGACTCCACAACCGGATGCCGGAGAGCAGCCGGTATTGTCGTTGATACCCGTCCAGGGTAGAGCCACCTCTCCCTTCACCAGCTTCTGGGGCTCCTACCAGGATGTCACAACAGTGCCCGAGTTTCTGGAGCAGCTGTTCAGCAGGTGAGCGTAATTCCACTGATGTCTACCAGCTGTGTTTTGGGACTATCACTGCAGCTCTGAACTTGTTTGCTCCTGAAAGAAGATGGTCCTTATAGTGTTCTTACAGAGGATAAATGGCCTAAGACAAGGCAAGCACACCCCTGTGCCTAGCATTGTGAAAAGGCTGCTGGGTGTGCTGTGGTGGTTCATCTTGATTATTTCTCTCTCCTCCCTTCCTGAAGAACCTCTCTGCAACATGGCTTAATGGCCCTTGTCTCTATATGTTGGGAAAAGCACACAGAGCTCACATCTGTTTTTCCATTTGCTAAGGAACTTTGAGATCCCTTCAGGCCTTTGAGATCCTTTCTAGTCATTGTCCTTGAAAAGGACGAGGACTAGCATCCGTGGATGCTGGCAAAAACCTCAGCCCACGGCCACATCAGAGAAGGTTCTTGTTGGGCGTTCATTCATGAAGTGCACATGTGTTAAGCACTCACTTTGTCCAGGTGCTTTTCTAAAGATTTGGCCGAAATGAATGAACACAGCAGATGCCAAATTCTGGGCCTCAGTTCTACCTGAGGAGTCTGCCACTCATAGTAGGCATCAGAAGGCAGTCATGGTCACAGAACGTTCAATGGGATGCCCTCGTGATGTGCTCTAGTTCTGGAGGCAGTCTTCCAGCTTCTGACCATGATGACAGAGCCTTGGGGAAGAATCCAGTGGATGTCTATTGAGTTCAGAAGGAGGGCCTCCTGTTTCCCTAAAAGTGTCGAAAGATTCTGTGGTCTGTAGCTGGGGAGAGACTGACAGAACCCTGGGCCTCCTACTATTGAAGGGTTTCACGAGGAGGCTGCTTCTTGGGGCTCCCCAGCAAGAAGAGGAGGAATGGAATCAAAGAGCCATGTGTCAGGCTGGTGTCACAAGTCTTTGGCAAAGGAGAAAAGGCTGGGATCAGAGCCAGTCCCCGAGAGACCCATGCCTTGCACAGCCCCATTCCCACACTGCCTGTCCTCCTCCATCCCACATCCATGTCTCGTGACTCAGCAGAGGGGGCTCTGCCAGGAATTAGAATAAAAAACCTCGCAGTTTGCCCTGGGGCTGCAGACCTGAGTCCTCAGGTCCATGGAGGTATGGGCCCTGGGCCTTCAGTCAGAAAACATCAAGGGGAAGTCAAGGTGCTCAGGAGGCTGCTTAGCAGCGCTCCATGACCAGGTGTTTCCCAGCAAGGGCATGACAGAAAGCCAGGTGGGGGCAGGGGACTGTCCTCTAGACAGGCAGCCACAGCCTGAGTCCGAGAAACACACCAGGTTGTGTTAGGAGGGGCATGTGGGACCAAAGACCAGGACTCTGACACTGTTGTCTGTTTGCCATCCTCAGAGTCTTTCCACTGGTATCATTCACGTGGCCACACTGGTTCTACGGAGCTTCCTACGAACCCCCGAAGTGGCCCATCTTTACACTGAAGTTGGCCCACGTGCAGGCGTACCGGCCTGGTACGGGCCAACATCCTAATGTGTGCAACCGAGGTCAGCTGGCACTTGTGAAGCCCAGGGAGGCAGAGGCAGAAGGTGAGGTGGCCTGTGATCTGGAAGACTTTTGGGGCTGGAATCCCAGAAATTCGGTGAGGTTGTTTCTCTCTTTGGAGAGGCCAGTGAAACGTGACTGATGGTGCTGATGTTTCTCTTTTCCAGCCCCTGGTGTGGGTCAGAAGACACAGGCCTTACCAATGCTGGCTCTCCAGCCGGTGCCAGCATGTCTGAAGATCTGGGGCCTGCTTTGGAGTCAGAGCCGCCTGCAGCACTTGGTCTCTCACATGCTATAGAGCCAGCGGCAGGGCCGGCTCCAGCACCAGGGGAAAAATGTCCGCCTGTGAGAGAGCATGAGGTAGAGTCAGCTCCAGAAGCCCCCCACCTCTGTCCTGGGCCTACAGAAAGCACGCGCAGTGAGGAAGTGTCTAGCCTCATGGTGTTCCCCCACAAGGTGCTGGCCGAGATGGTGACTGAGGGACACGGTGAGCTGCTGGGCTCTACAGGGTGGGCGGGACATGCTGCACTTCCCTGACCCCAGTCTTATGGCCTTGACCCAATTCCACCTTCACATCTGCCACGTGTGTGACCTCGAAAGTTTCTTCTCCCAGAAGCTCTCCCAGTCCACATGTGGGCAGCAATCATGGGACACTAACGATGCCAGCTGTCAAGTCACTGTGCAGATTCAAAGAGACAAGATTGTGAGAAAGTGGGTGTGGCCTAGCTTTGGTGGTGTCCAGGATTTACTGAGAGGAGAGTAGGTCCCTGTGTCACCTTCTCATCACCAGCATCAGCAACTTTTGGTTGCCTGATGTATACTCGATTTTATGACCAACACCCAAAGAGAGCCCCTAGTTGGAGCTGCTACTAGCAGTGTGCTTGTGACTGGAAAGATGGACTGACAGCTGGCCAGAGTGGATGTCAGACTTGGCTTCAGAATGAGCAGTTGTGAGCCCTTCTCTGGAGCTTGTTTGAGCTCCTTGTAGACCCCGGATATTAGGCCCTTGTCAGATACGTGAATGGCAACAGTGTTTTCCCGTCCCCTGGATTTCCTCCCTGCTCCCTGGATGGTTTCTTTGCTGTCCCACTCGTCTATCGTTGCTTCTCATGTTATTCCCTTTTGGAGATTGGACTGTGTAATGTTTGCCTACTCCTACGCGCATGAGTGTGTCTTCTGCATTGTCTTCTCTTTGATCCATTTGGAGTTGATTTTTGTATATGGCGATACGTAGAGGTGCTGTTTTATTCCTCTGCATGTGGTCAGCCCATTTTCGGGCACCATTTGCTGAATAAAGTGTCTCTTCTCCCCAGTGGTTGTTAGTGCTGATTTGTTGAGGATGAGTTGGTGAAGACATGGGTTTTTTTTTGCTTCTGGAATCTTTGTCCTGTGCAATAGGTCTGCATGTCTGTTCTTCTCCAGGGCCAGGCTCTTTTGATATATTTTTTTAATGTAGCTGTTGTGAGTGGGGCTATGCTTTGTGTTTGTTTCTCTGCCTGTTTGTTTTTGATGTACAGAAAAGACACTGTCTTTTGCCCACTGAATTTGTACCCCAAGAGTTTGCCACAGTTATTTTTATCAGTGACAGGTTTTTGATGGACTCCCTTGGGTTTTCAAAGTATAGGTTCATTTGGTCTGCAGAGAGGGATAGCTAAATTCCCATTTCCCTATTTGGATACCTCTGATTTCTTTCTCTTGTCTGATTACTCTAGTTAGGATTTACAACACCCTGTTGAACAGGAGGGGTGAGAGTGGGCGTCCTTGTCTTGTTCCTGTTTTCAGGGGAAATGCTTCCAACTTCAGTCCACAGAGCAATATGTTGGCTGTGGGTTTAGCGAAGACGGCTCTTACTATTTTGAGGAATGTTCCTTCTGTGCCTAGGTGGTTAATGGCTGTTATCAGGAAGGATGCTGGATTTTGTCTAAAGCTTTTTTTGTGTCTGACTATATACTCATGAGGTTTTAGTTTTTACATCTGCCGATGTGTTGAATTACATCTATGATTCTGCAGATGTTGATCCAGCCCTGCATCCTAGGAATGAAGCATGTTTGGCCATATTGGATGATCTTTGGATGTGTTGTTGGGTCCGATTTGCTGGAATCTTGTTGAGAATTTTTGCATCTATGTTCATCAAGGAGATTGGTCTGTCATTCTCTATCCCAGGCTTAGGTGTCAGTGTGATGTAATAAGCTTCACAAAATGATTCGGGGAGGGTTCCATCTTTCTCCTTTGTCCAGAATACTTTGGGTAGGGTTGCTATCAGCTTCTCCTTGTGTGTTTTGTAGAATTCTACTGTGAAGCTGTGTAGCCCAGGGCTTCTTTTTGTAGGTAGATTTATTTTGATGGAGTTGATTTCCTGGGTTGTTGTTGGACAATTTAGGGTTTTTGTTTTTTCTTTCAACCTTAAGAACTTGTGTGATGTCAGAGAGTCCTCCAGTGCATTTGGGTTTTTGAGTTTGTTTCTGTCAAGGTGTGCATAGAAATGTCAGATAATCATCTGAATTTCTTCAAGGTCAGTTGAAACTTCATCTTTTGCATTTCTAATGTTGTTTAATCGGGCTCTTTCCCCCCTCTTTTTCTTAGTCAGTCTGTCTAGGTGTCTGTCAATCTTATCCTGTCAACCAGGTTTTGGTTTCCTTGATTTTTTTTTCCTTTGGCACTTTAATCTTCTATGTCTTGTAGTTGGGAAATTATTTTGGGACTCTGTATTCTTCTGCTAAAGTCAGGCTTTTGGTGGTCTTGCCTCTCCAACTCCCTTAGGTGTGACATTAGGCTGTTTACTTGTAACCTTTCTGTTTTGTTAATGTGCGTGCGTATGTAGAGCCATACTGTTCCCTCTAATAGCTACTTTATGGCATTCCAGATATCGTGGGAAGGCATATCTTAGTTCTCGTCTGTTCCAAGGAACTTTCTAATATCTGTCTCTTTTTCCTCATCTGTTTCCACGAATTCTCTAATGTCTGCATCAAAATCCTTGTTGATCCAAGAGGCATTCAGTCATGTGTGATTTAGTCCCCCTCTCTTTGTGTGTTTTGGGGGGATCTTGTTGGCAGTGATATTCATTCTTGTGCAGCTATGGTCTGAGTTGATGCATGGTATTATGTCATCACTGTGGAACATTTTTGTGGTAGATTGGTGGAAGATATGTGGTCAGTCGTGGAGTATGTCCCATGTGGTGACCAGTAGAATGCATAATCTTTTGTGTTTGGGTGGAGTGTTCGGTAGATATGCATTTTGCTTATTTGATGGAGCCTCAGTGAGGGCCCAAAACTTCTTACTGATTTTTTACCTCGATGATCTGTCTAGGGTTGTTAGTGGAGTATTGAAGTCTCCAGTTAAAACTGTGCTAGAACCAGATTCCTCTTATAGTTTACTTAGTAGTTGCTTTATAAATCCCAGAGCTCCTGTTGCTAAGTGTATAGATGGTTAGCATGGACGCTTCTTGTTGGTGGAGCTTTTCCCCACACACAGACTCCCAGCCATTATCCCCTGGTCTATTCTCAGATTGGTGCAGCTGTTCTTCAAGACTCTGTTTACTATCAAAAAAGAAACACAATTATGTTGTCTGAAGACAAAAGGCATCTTCTAGGGGAGCTTTGCACTGTGCACTGTCTCTAAAATGAAGAGGAAGTAAGGCTTGCCCAGGTCCTTTTTCTCTGTGTAAGGAGCAGAAAAGGCCACTAGGACTTAGAGGTTATTCCATGCAGCCTCTATGTGAACGAAGCTCACCATGACCTTTATAGTTTTTGCAGCCATCTGAAATCGCAAAGCCAGCCTGTATTTTCTAACCTTATAGTGAGAATGATTTTAGCCCTCTCCAGGATGATGCTGTCCTTACTGGTTGTTAAAAAAGATGAGAACCATTGTTCCACAGCTGACCATATGCCACGAATACCCTGAAGGTCTTCATTAAAGCCTAGAGCATTTTGCACCCTGGATATCCATGTCCTCTGAATAAGTCGCTGAGGGTTCCCTGCTGGTAGTGCCAAACCCTCTTTTCTTCTGCTTTATGGTTACTCACTCTGTGTCCCTCCTTATCCCCCCATCAGTATGAAAAAGAGTCCCCTCTGCAAGTAAAGGACATCGACATCATCTGGACCCCACAGCCAGGCTTCAGAGAGCAGCATGTGTTATTCCTGGTCCCCCCCTTCCAGGGTGGAACCATGTCACCCTTCACCAGCTTCCTGTGCACCTACCAGGATGGCGCCACAGCATCTGAGTTTGTGAATCAGCTGCTCAGTAGGTGAGTATCTATCCACTCCAAGGCAGAATGACGATTCTTGCATCTACTAGGTGTTTTTTTGGGATATCACTGCAGACCTCCAAGTTCCTGTTTGGTCCTGGAAGAAGCAGCTGGAAGCCTATGAATCTCACAGTATTTTTGTAGAGACTGAGTGGCCTAAAGCATGGAAAGCCCAAGCATGGAGAGCCCATCCATAGTGTTTGGCTCTGTGGAAAGACTGCTTGGTTGGCCTGAGTGGTTCTCCTTTTTTTTTTTTTTTTTTTTTGCTACAGAGGCTCCTACTCAACACTGGGTGACTAGGGGGAGCAGGTGGTTCATCTTCATTGTTAGTCTCTTCTCCCTCCCTGAAGAACCTCAATTGCCTTTGTCCTCTATATCTGGAAAAGCACAGAGAACACACATCTGTGTTTTTACATTTCTGTCTCTTTATGTTCCTAGTATCCTTTTAATCTGATTCAAAAATTATATTTCAGAGATGAAGGGTCTAATTCATGAATAAGAATATAAGTGGTCGTGGCACAGGCAACGTTTGAACCTCCCCTTGGTCCGTCCCCACCCACCTGGTTTGAGACCTGGTTTAGCCTTCATTTGCTATGAGATTCCTTCTGACTGGTATTGTCCTTGACACACACAGGACTGTTGTCCCTGGAAGCTGGCAGAAGCCCTAGTCCCACTCCCACTTCTGAGAAGGTTCTTGTTGGGCGTTCATTAATGAAGCACACATATATTGAGCACTCATTTTGTACAGGCACTTTTCTCAATAATTGGCATGATTGAAGGAACACAGCAGATGCCAAAACTCGGGACCTCAATTCAACTTGAAGGGTCACACACACACACAGCAGGCCTCATAAGCAGGTCATGATCACCAAGTGTTCAGTGTGAGGCCCTCATGGCCTCCTCTAGGTATGGAGGCATTCTTCTAGTTCTGACCGTGATGGCTGAGCCCTGGACTAAGTATAAAATGGGTGCACTTTGGGTCCAGAAGAAGGACTTCTCGTCACCCCAGAAATATAGAAGAACTGTAGGGTCCCTGGCTGCGAAAGAGTGAAACAACCCTGGGTCTTATACCTCTTGTGGGTTTCATGAGAAGGCTGCTTTTGGGGGCTCCTCAGCAAGAGTAGAGTAAGCAGAGTAAACTGTGTGAGGTTGGCATCCTAGGTCTGCTGCAAAACCAATAGGGAACCCTGGGCTCCGAGCCAGACCTGCACTCCAGTCAGTCCCATCTCGGCTCTGCCAGTCCCCCTCCATTTCACATCACACCCTGATGAATCTACCAGAGAAGGAACATGCTGGGAGTTAGATGAGGAGCCTGTTCCCAAATCTGCCTGAAGCCGCAAGCTGTGCCTCCAGGCGCATGGAGTTGCATGCCCTGGGCCTTCAGAAAGGAAATAGCAGCGGGAAGTCAGGGCTCTCAGGGGATTGCTTAGCCCTGCTCCACAGCCAGGTCTTTCCCAGCCCGGGTATCACAAGAAGCAGGATGGGGGTGGTGGAGCTGTCCATCAGACAGGTAGCCACACCCCAAAGTCCCAGAGAAACACTAGGGTGCAATGTGAGGGCCAAGTAGAGGAGAGACTAAGACTCTGACTCTGCTGCCTACTTGCCATCCCCAGATTCATCCCATTCATTTTGCTCACCTGGCAACACTGGATCTATGGAGATTCTGCCCACACGTCGGAGGTGCCAGGATTTACCCTCAAGTTGGTCCACATACTGGTCTCCTGGCCAGAATCAGGCCAGCGTCCCAATGTGTGCATCTAAGGCCGCTTGGCTCTTGTGGAGCCCCGGGAGGCAGAGGCAGAAGGTGAGGTGGCCTGTGATCTGGAAGACTGTTGGGGGCTGGAATTCCCCGAAATTCAGTGTGGTTGTGTCTGTGTTGGAAAGGCCAGTGAAAAGTGACTGATGTTGCTTACATTTCTGCCAGAGTCCAGCTCCAGGAGAGAGTCAGGGCTTGAGACGGGAGAATCGGGAAGCGGTGAAAAAGAAAAGACGAAAACGACAGGGATCCTCTTCCTGGGGAGAGCTCAAGGCTCTGCCAATTTTTAATTATTTTTCACAAGCTTCTATAGGCTTTCCATTCAGCCCTGTACCCACAAATGTATCTTATGTTGCTAACCAAACGCCCACGTACATCCTTTTTGCACTCACAATAAGGTTGACCTTTAACAATTTCAGCCACAGATGGTGTTTTTCTTAAGTCAAACATTTATGAATATCCTGGATTTCTCCCTAACTTTCTTATAACTATTTACTACTATAGGCCTATAATATTCTTACCCTATAAAGCTAAACCTTAACCCTAAGTCTTATTTAATTTACTTACTACTATATATTTATTTCTATTAATCTTATTTCTATCCTTATATCCCTATATTTTCTTAACTATCACTTATACTATTATATATCTCTTATCTTACTAGTTTATCTTACCTTACTATCTTAATATTCTGAATTCTATCTTCATTAAACTACTTATTTAATCCTAAAATATCTTAACCTATTTTTTATCTCAAACGGTTGTTTTCCACCAGCTCTCAGCTGAGGTCTGTTGTTTATGAGGAAGTGGTTGACTCGTTTTTCTCAGCCTCCTGCTGTTACTGAAAAACATCCTTACACACCCTAAGGGGAACCCTTTTTGCTGCAATCTCACCTCCATTATGCCTAGGTATAATTTTTGCTGTCAAATGCCATCATCTATTTGTACATCTATTATCTCAATTAAAGAGGGAACATTCTTAAGCCTATGCACGCAATCCTTCAAAGTTAGGGAAGGTCCATCAACAAGATCCATGGGGCTTTGCCTCTGTCATGGCCGCCTTTTACTGGGGCCTTGCTCCCAGCTGGCATTTCTCCTGTTTTCAGGTCCCTTTTACCTTACTTTTACTAGTGATTGTGGCTCCCAGCATCTCCCCCTTTTTTATTTTTTAAAATGGCAAGGTGGATAGTATCGGCATTTGGTCGGACAGCTTTTCTTATTCTTTGGATAATGATTGGTAAAATAAGCAGCAAAAAGAGAACTATTGATCCAATAGCTATGAAATTATATATCAAATTCCAAAGATAGTTAGAGGAAACAAACCGAGTGAGAGAATTTGCAAGATTAGATGCTGCCGGAGGAAAAGGTGTTGGAGATAAATGAGCCTGGGAAATAGCTGTAATTGGGTTATGTAACTGCTGGAGATTCAAAGTTGAATTGGTAGAATACCAAACTACCTGTAAATGTTTTTGGACATCAGCCCAACTAATATTTTGCCCATTATAAGGCATGGGAGTAGCACAAATCCATTTAAATTCTGCATGACAAGCAACAGACATTCGCACTTTAATATGCTATCTGATTGTCTCTATATAATAACACTGATTCTAAAGCATTTAACCTATCAATAATACCTTTATCTATCTGTTCTTGGGTAAATAAAGCTAACCTAACATTCTTAGGCAGTTTGTTCGCATGCTCCACAGTATGCATTTCCTGTACTAAGGCTGCTGCAGAGGTTGCTACGGACCCCATTATAGTAATCAGAGACATAATTCCCAATATAAGGGCAACCACAAATCTATGAGATCTAGCTAAAGAAGAAGTCACTTGTTCCAAGATATATGTTCCAGGGGTGGAATACCAAGGCACAGACAATTTAACAGGTACAAATACATACAATGGGTGTTTTAACAAAAATACCTGTGCAGGATTTTTAGTAATACAATTAGATAAAGAATAATTTTCCCAAGTAATTTTGAAATGACCAAGAATATACTTAACAGAATAAGTAGAATGTTGAAAGCGGGTACAGCATTTTTTGAGCCAGTTCAGAAGTTCCCTCTTCCCTGTTGGAGGGGCTAAAATATTCAGTCATTTTCCAGTGTGGTGGAGAGGGAAGCGGGGGAGGCACTTTTCGTTTTGTCCAATTCGGCGGCATGGGCTAGACGGACGGGTAGCTCATGGTGGTGACGATGAGTTGATCAGGTACCCACACAGGCGAATCAGCGTTCTGGGGAAAGACACAAGCAAATCCTCATCTGCACGTTAGTAAAATATCAGGACCTCGCCACTCTCCAGTGAGCAAGTCCTTCCACCTGACCAATGGGAAGGTTTGTTTTTTGTTTACAGTAACATGCTGTGAAAAGACTGACTCTCCTTCATAATTAACATTTAGATGATTCATTACAAATAAAGCATGACTTAAAACATGATGAAGAGAAACATATTTATAGTCTCCTTGCAACTTAGTAAGCTGATGTTTTAAGGTTTGATGGGCTCGTTCCACAATAGCTTGCCCTTGGGGGTTATAAGGAATTCTTGTGGAATGAGATATTCTAAATGTTGTACAAAAATCCTGAAATGCCTTAGAGATATAGGTAGGAGCGTTGTTTGTCTTTAATGCCTGAGGCACCCCCAAGACAGCAAAACATGCAAATAAATGTTGCTCAACATGCTTAAAGGCTTCCCCATTCCTAGCTGTAGCCCATATGACATGGGAATATGTGTCTACACAAACATGTACATAAGAAGTTTTGCCAAATGTCTTCCAATGGGTCACGTCCATCGGCCATAAATCATTAGGTCTCAAGCCCCATGGATTTACTCCTTCTGGTGGAGCAGGGGAAAAAGTAGGGCATATTTTACAATTTCCGAATGATCGCTCTGGCAGCTTCTCGAGGTATATAAAATTGTAATCTCATAGCCGTAGCATTTTGGTGATGTAAATTATGATTTTCTATTGCTTCCTCAATGACTGTTAACACCGGCTTAGTATGGAAGTCTGCCAATGCATTCCCCTCATGTACAGGACCAGGTAACATAGAATGTGCTCATACATTTCCAATAAAAAATGGGGCACTTTGAGCTTGAATTAATACCTGCAATTTTTGCAATAATGAGAAAATGGAAGAATTTTTTGACAAAAGTGCAGTCTCTGTATGAGGAAATAAAGTAAGTGTATTTGGAATCAGAGTACAAATTTAAAGGTTGCACAGAAAATTTCTCGAAAACGGCTATAATTGCGTACATTTAGACTCTCTGGGCAGATTTCTCTGCAGTCTTAAAAGTATAAGGTTGATTATTAACCACATAGGCTGCATGCCCTGTAGATGACCCATCAGTAAAGACCAGCTCTGCTGGAGGCGGCAACGGTTGAGCTGAGCAGCGACTCGGAAAAATAATTGCCTTTTGACTTAGAAATTGCAATAGAGGATTCACAGGTAAATGGAAAGAAATAACTCCAACAAGTCCTAATAATGCCAAAGCCCAATCGACATCCTCAGCTATTAATGTATCTAATTGTACTTTAGTATATGGTATAATAATTTCTGACACATCAGCTCTGAAAAGTTCTTTACTCCTGGTTTGACCTTTACTTATGAGCTGAACAGAATATATTGGATACGCTACCAAAATTCTCTTAGCTGTAACAGGTAAATGTAGCCATTCTGAAGGTCCATATTGCCATAAACATCCTGTAGGAGTATATTCAGTAGATAAAACCACTAAGGACCAAGGCTTAGTGTAATTGAGCCTTTTTACCTGCTGTTCAGGAAGCTTTTGCTGAACCTTATTCAATGTTTCCAATGCCTCAGGAGTTAACTGTCTGGGAGAATTTGGATTAGAATCTCCACTTAATAAATCAAATAAAGGTTTTAAATCTTTAGTAGATAAATGCAAAAATGGGTGGATCCAATTAATGTTCCCTAATAATTTTTGAAAAACATTTAAAGTTTTTAAACTTCTAATCTCAAGTTGCAGTTTTTGTGGAGTAATATAATCGCTGTGGATGGTCCTTCCCAAATAATTAAAAGAGGGCTGCACCTGAATTTTATCAGGGGCTACTTGCAATCCACGGTGTTCCAAGTCCTGTATTAATTCTATTATGGCCTTTTTAAACTGTTCCTTATCGGGGTGTGCCAACATGTCATCCATGTAATGAATTAAATATATCTCTGGATGCTTTTGTCTGAAACCTAATAGTGCTGAATCAACAAATTGTTAGCATAAGGTTGGACTATTTTTCATGCCCTGTGGCAGCACCTTCCATTGAAATCTTTGATAGGGCCTAGTTAAATTGGACAAAGGAACACTAAAAGCAAAATAGCGCCTGTCATCTGGAAACAACGGGATTGTGAAAAAACAATCTTGCAAATCTATAACCATAATTACATATCTCTCAGGTACAGCAATAGGTGAAGTCAGTCCTGGCTGCAATGCTCCCATAGTCTCCATGGTGTCATTAATTTTCCGTAAATCTTGTAGCATTCTCCATTTACCAGATTTTTTCTTGATAGCAAGTACAGGAGAATTCCAAGGACTGTTGGACACTTCTATATGTCCTGCTTGTAATTGCTGGGCTTGTAATTTCCTGTACTGCTGACAGCTTTTCGGCGGATAGGGGCCACTGCTCAACCCAAACCAGAACGTCATTTTTCCAGGTTATGGGGTCAGGAGTAGTATCAGTGTCCCCTATTATAAATCTGCCCCTAATCCTTTCCATTTTTGTTGGGGGTAACCGATATTGGTTCAGTAATTCCTTGCAAGTTTTTTCCTAGCCCTTTATTAGGATGAAAGCCCATTTGAATCATTTGAGCACTAGCAAAAGATTTCTGACTTACTAGTAAAATTCCCATCTGTTCCAAAATGTCTCTTCCCCATAATGTAAAGGGGAGGGATGGGATAACAGGGCTGAAAAGTACCCGATGTCTCCAACTCAGTCCATGTCAACATTTGTGTTCTTCTAGCGACATTACAAGCCTGTTGTAGTCCTACTAAATTAGAAGCTGTTTCTTACACTGGCCAATGCTGCAGCCAGTCTTTTCCCATGATACATGAAACATCTGCTCCAGTATCAATAAGGCCTTCAAATTATCTTCCTTGAATTTGAATAATTTTTACAGGCCTACTATTTTTTTACTTCTTGAATCCAAAAGGCCAGATCACTAGAACCAAATTCTTTTTTCCTTCAGGGCTCTGATGTTATTAAATTGCCCCTTTTAAAACATGGTAAAAGTAATAATTGTGTAATTCTCTGTCCGGTACGTATCATAATAGTTTTAGAAGGAGGTTGTAAAAGCACTTGAGTTTCTCCAGTATAATCTGAATCTATTACTCCTGGAGTGACAGAAAGACCTTGAAGGGAAGTAGAGCTGCGCCCTATTACCAGTCCCACAGTTCCGTCAGGGAGGGGACCAAAAATCCCTGTAGGAATTTTAGTTACCACTGAATCATTGGTTAATATTGCTGAGGTGGAGGCACGGAAGTCCAATCCTGTGCTACCTGGGGTTGCCCTGAAAAGCTGGTCAATTGTGTTCCTTGTAGGAACGGATTTTGATTTTGGGCATTTGAGTTTAAATTTTGATTTTGGCTGCTCACTGGCGTCCCCATTATTTGAGGGACCTGGGACTGGCCCTGCCACCAGTTTCCCTGTGGCTGTACCTGTTGCTGAGCCTGATTATTGAAATTAGGGGGTAACAAAGAGCCATTTTTATGAAATCTAGACTGGCACTGCTTAGTTCAATGAGATCCTTTAGCACATCGCAAAACAAACAGTAAATGGTAAATTGACATTATTCTGAACAGGTCTTACTTGGTTTCTAGAAGGACATTGTCTACTGAAATGACCTAGTAGTCTGCAATTAAAACAACTGCCCATTTGCATATTTTTTCTTGTAAAATTTGAGCGACTATTTACCCTTTGAATGCAGCCACCATAGAAACCCCTTGCATGTAAGAAGGCATTAATTTAGCGCAAGCTTTAATGTAATCAAAAACATTACCCAATTTTTTTATAGGTCTAATTAAAGCTTGGCAGGGAGGAGATGCATTTTCAAAAGCCAATTGCTTAACTATTAATTCCTCCGCAGTTTTGTTAATTACTAGCTTCTCAACAGCTTCAGTTAATCATGCTATAAAATCTTCATACGGCTCATCTGGTTTCTGTTTAATATTTGCTATTCCTGGAACTTTCTGATCAGGCAGAGGTAATTTGCACCATGCCTGTAGGCCCATTTCTCCTACTGCTTTTTACACGTCCTCGTGCATCTTTGCCTGTGCTCCTACCATCAAAAATTCTCCTTCTCCCATATACATGTCTTTTGTTACTATCGGCCAAGATGTGCACCGTCTTTTTAAATTCTGCATGAGCATTTTATTTTTGATGGTTTCCTCATATTACATCTTCCATAAGTAATATTGTCCTCTGGTTAAGCATGCCTTAGCAATTTGAAACCATCACACTCCTAATCCTTCTATTAAAGTGAGTGTTTAGGGAGCAGTAAGACCATAATCATGGCAAGCCATTTTAATTTCTTCAAGCAATGCCTCCCACTGCAGATCACCCCATTCAAAAGAAACAGGAAAGCAATGCAATAATTCACCTTGATCATGGGCTTGCTGCATAGCTCCCCTAAATCCTAGCTTATATTTTCTTACTTTATTTACCAGATTTACTGGTGGCATGATGGAAAACGGTGGAGCAGTAGGTAACGTAAGAGGAGGCCAATCTGGGTTATCATATCTCACAGCTTCCTCATTTAAATCTGCCTCATCTTCTGAGGACAATTGATCCTCAATATCGGGAGCCGGGGGCTCCCTCTTCTTTTCCTCCTTCTCAGACTCGGACCGTTCCTCTTCCTGGGTTAATATAATTTTAGAGTCTCGGGAGGATGTTCTATTAAGCAACGGGGTGTCAGTTGACTCAGACTGGGAAAAGGTACCATAGCAAGGAGTAGTCATAAGCACCTGTCTCAAAACATTCCACAAAGAATAAGCATCCTCAGGCAACTGAGTCCCTCCACTAGTAGAATACCATTTTTTGATATTTTTTTCCAACCTGATCCCAAGTTTCCAAATCCAAGGTTCCCTCGTCAGGAAACCAAGGACTGACTTTCTGCACAAAATCTAAAAATGAATTAAGCTTATCTTTACTAACCTTAATACCTTTGTGTTGCAACGTTTTTCCTATTATTCTCAAATATGCTTTCCTTTCCTTAGAACCTGAAGGGCCCATAATTACTTCTTTTAAAGAGGCACAACAACTTCTCAAATTCTGAAACTCTTAAAGAGACACGACAACTTCTCAACTTCTTTTTAAAGAGGCACTACAACATCTCAAAAGTTCAGACACGATTACTTCTCAGCATCTTAAAGAGGCACAATAACATCTCAAAAGTTCTGGCTACTTGTCCTATCCTTTCCTGCACTCACTCACAGGGGGTCTGCAGCACCCTCAGGACAAAATCTGTTCCCAAAATGACTAACGATATGAAAATTATACTTATCCGTTCAAGCCCCTGTTTGGGCGCAACTTTCCAGAGTCCAGCTCCAGGAGAGAGTCAGGTCTTGAGATGGGAGAATCGGGAAGTGGCGAAAAAGAAAAGATGAAAATGACAGGAATCCTCTTCCTGGGGAGAGCTCACTACTGCCAATTTTTTATTTATTTTTCACAAGCTTCTATAGGTTTTCCATTCAGCCCTGTACCCACAAATGTATCTTATGTTGCTAACCAAACACCCACGTACATCCTTTTTGTACTCACAATAAGGTTGACCTTTAGCAATTTCAGCCACAGATGGTGTTTTTCTTAAGTCAAACATTTATGAACATCCTGGTTTTCTCCCTAACTTTCTTATAACTATTTACTATTATAGGCCTATAATATCCTTACCCTAATAAGCTAAACCTTAACCCTAAGTCTTATTTAATTTACTTACTACTATATATTTATATCTATTAATCTTATTTCTATCCTTATATCCCTATATTTTCTTAACTATCACTTATACTATTATATATCTCTTATCTTACTAGTTTATCTTACCTTACTATCTTATTATTGATATTCTAAATTCTATCTTTATTAAACTATTTAATCCTAAATATCTTAACCTGTTTTTTATCTCAAACGGTTGTTTTCCACCCACTCTCAACTGGGGTCTGTTGTTTATGAGGAAGTGGTCGTTTCTCTCGGCCTCCTGCTGTTACTGAAAAACATCCTTACACACCCTAAGGGACACCCATTTTGCTGCAATCTCACCTCCATTATGCCTAGGTATAATTTTTGCTGTCAAATGCCATCATCCATTTGCGCATCTATTATCTCAATTAAAGAGGGAATGTTCTTAAGCCTATGCATGCAATCCTTCAAA
>NW_007175030.1:0-540 GCF_000164805.1 Carlito syrichta
TACAGAAAAAATACATTTAAGCTGGGCACAGTGGCACGCACCTATAGGCCCAGTTATTCAGAAGGCCGAGGCAGGAGGATTGCTTGAACTCAAGCATTTGAAACCAGCCTGGGCAACATAGCAAGACCCTGTGTCTAAAAATAAAAAATAAAACACTGGAGACTCAGAAAGGGGAGGGGGAAAGTGGTGGAGGGACAAAACACTATATATATGTATATTTTTAAACTATATATAATATTTATATATTATTTATAAATATATATAAATATAAATACATATTTATAATTATATAATGTGACATGTTTTTATATATTATATACATTTATATTTTATATGATATCTCTCTCTCTCTTTCTATCATATACAGGGGTGCCAAGAAAACATGTACACATTTTAAGTATGACATCCACTTATGTGTATACATTTTTTTGGCACCCTGTATATGCAAAGCAAAAGTAATAGTTAAAAAATTAATTTTTTTTACCAAAAATAGAAATTATTTTTAATGTTTAAAAAGAGGAGGAAGAAGAAATATATTTA
>NW_007175031.1:0-1324 GCF_000164805.1 Carlito syrichta
AAGATTACAATGATATTTCTCCAAGTCACCCAGATTTACTGACACAATCTCTCCCTGAAGGATTTTCTATGAATGCAGATAAATAAGCTTATAAGCATCCACACCAGCCCTGACTTTATTTCTAGCCTTGTTTAACCTCCTTGCAAACACGGTAGGCAGCAATCTCTTACTTTGTTCCTCCTGGTGCACCAGAAATTCCCCTGTGGCCAGTCCAGGTGGGAACACCAGACCCTGCTCCCAGGCACCTCTGACGAGAGAGCCTCAATGCTTTCAGGGCATCCTGGGCCACTCGGTTGGCTTCTGCCTCCACCAGCACATAATCGGGGTTGGCTCCATCCATGATGGCATCATGCTTCAAGACACTGTGCACACCGACTAATGAGAACAGAGGAAACAGCAGAGTGATATTTCAGATTGTACATAAGATACTTTTCTCCTCTATAATAGTCTAGTGTTGTGAGAGACAACAAACAATGAATATTTTTAGTTGCTATTTGCTGAGTGGCTTTAATGACCCAGAAACTTCACAAATGCTGTTTCTATTCACTTTCATCACTACCCTACAGGGTACAGACTATTACTTATCTTTGTTTTATAATATTAATTATTCTCATTTTATAATAATTGAAGCATAATGCCTTAACCTCAACTTTAACATTTAACCTCTTTCCTGCTATCTAGAAGAGACGCAAAAACATTCAATTAATAAACTTTCATGAAAGAAAAATATAAATCAGAATCACAGAATTTCTAAAAAATAATGATAATAAAAACACTATATCTCAGGATCACTTGGATAAATTTAATCCTTTCCTTAAGGAAAGAAACATCAATGGATATTTAGATCAGTGGATAAAAGTTTGTTGAGAAGCAGAATATTTACACAGTCTCAAAGTATATTTCTTCAAAGTATAAATCAATTACAAAGAGAAAAATATTAACTTTAATATTGAGATACCTGGTAGACCTCACCTTAACCCTGTGACGCTAAATGTTAATCTGCAATAAATGCCCTGATAAGAAACAATATCACTTTTATGGTATTTCTGACAAAAATGTATGCATGGATGTACATGTGTGGTAATGACAAAGCAAAAGTGGAAAAATGTTAATAAGGGGTAAAGTATATAGGAGAGTTCTTGCACTAGTTAATATATTCCAGTAAAGCTTGAAATTACTTCAAAATGAGAAATTCACAAAGAAATTTAACCATGTTAAATAAAAGTCTTTGTGATATGCCATACATGAACCTGCTTTCTTAAACTGAGTACCGGCTGGGTGCGGTAGCTCATGCCTATAATCCCAGCACTTTAGGAGGCCGAGG
>NW_007175032.1:0-986 GCF_000164805.1 Carlito syrichta
CACATCCAATCCCTAAGAACCTACACTGCCACCAGACCACCTCTACAAGAAACACTTAAGAAAGTACTGAACACAGAAGAAAAAGAAAAAAGAACAACAGCATTCTTCACAAGAGTACAGGCAAAAGATTAAAAACACACATGAACCAACTCCAAAACCCAAAGAAAGACAACAAATAAACAGGAACAACTCTGTAAGAACCTTATGACAGGGAGCAACTCTTGCATTTCAATTATTAGCCTAAATGTGAACGGACTAAATGCACCACTGAAAAGACATAGATTGGCAAAATAGATAAAATATCATCAGGCAACAATCTATTGCCTTCAAGAGACTCACCTCACTAGAAAGGACATCCACAGACTCAAAGTAAGAGGATGGGAAACAAACTTCCAGGCGAACGGAACACAAAAGAAAGCAGGAGTAGCCATCTTAATTTCAGACAAAATACCCTTCAAACAATTAAAAATCAAGAAAGATACAGAAGGCCACTACATAATGATAAAAGGCTCAATCCATCAACAAGAAATATCTATCCTAAATATATATGCACCCAACATAGGTGCGCCAACTTTCATAAAGCAGCTTCTTGGAAAACTAAAGAAAGATATTGGCTCTAACACTATCATAACTGGGGACTTCAATACCCCACTCACAACCCTAGACAGATCATCAGGACAAAAAATCAGCAAGGAGATCCGGAACCTCAATGAAACTTTGGACCAAATGGACTTAACTGATACCTACAGAACACTCCATCCAAAGACCACAGAATACACATTCTACTCATCACCACATGGAACATATTCTAAGATCGACCACATACTCGGCCATAAATCAAGCATAAGCAAATTTAAAAGGACCGAAATTCTACCAAACACCTTCTCGAACCACAGTGGAATAAAAAATAAACATTGACACCAACAAAGTCCCCCCAAAACCCACAAAGACATGGACACTAAACAGCATGATGCTAAATAACTCCT
>NW_007175033.1:0-764 GCF_000164805.1 Carlito syrichta
GAACGGACTAAATGCACCACGAAAAGACATAGATTGGCAAAATTGATAAAATATCTTCAGGCAACAATCTATTGCCTTCAAGAGACTCACCTCACTAGAAAGGACATCCACAGACTCAAAGTAAGAGGATGGGAAACAAACTCCCAGGCGAACGGAATACAAAAGAAAGGAGGAGTAGCCATCTTAATTTCAGACAAAATACCCTTCAAACTATTAAAAATCAAAAAAGAGACAGAAGGCCACTACATAATGATAAAAGGCTCAATCCATCAACAAGAAATATCTATTCTAAATATATATGCACCCAACATAGGTGCGCCAACTTTCATAAAGCAGCTTCTTGGAAAACTAAAGAAAGATATTGGCCCTAACACTATCATAACTGGGGACTTCAATACCCCACTCACAACCCTAGACAGATCATCAGGACAAAAAATCAGCAAGGAGATCCGGAACCTCAATGTAACTTTGGACCAAATGGACTTAATTGATACCTACAGAACACTCCATCCAAAGACCACAGAATACACATTCTATTCATCACCACATGGAACATATTCTAAGATTGACCACATACTCGGCCATAAATCAAGCATAAGCAAATTTAAAAGGACCGAAATTCTACCAAACACCTTCTCGGACCACAGTGGAATAAAAATAAACATTGACACCAACAAAGTCCCCCCAAAACCCACAAAGACATGGACACTAAACAGCATGATGCTAAACAACTCCTGGGTCAATGATGAAATCAAAACAGGGGA
>NW_007175034.1:0-875 GCF_000164805.1 Carlito syrichta
TCTATTGCCTTCAGAGACTCACCTCACTAGAAAGGACATCCACAGACTCAAAGTAAGAGGATGGGAAACAAACTTCCAGGCGAACGGAATACAAAAGAAAGGAGGAGTAGCCATCTTAATTTCAGACAAAATACCCTTCAAACTATTAAAAATCAAAAAAGATACAGAAGGCCACTACATAATGATAAAAGGCTCAATCCATCAACAAGAAATATCTATTCTAAATATATATGCACCCAACATAGGTGCGCCAACTTTCATAAAGCAGCTTCTTGGAAAACTAAAGAAAGATATTGGCCCTAACACTATCATAACTGGGGACTTCAATACCCCACTCACAACCCTAGACAGATCATCAGGACAAAAAATCAGCAAGGAGATCCGGAACCTCAATGTAACTTTGGACCAAATGGACTTAATTGATACCTACAGAACACTCCATCCAAAGACCACAGAATACACATTCTACTCATCACCACATGGAACATATTCTAAGATTGACCACATACTCGGCCATAAATCAAGCATAAGCCAATTTAAAAGGACCGAAATTCTACCAAACACCTTCTCGGACCACAGTGGAATAAAAATAAACATTGACACCAACAAAGTCCCCCCAAAACCCACAAAGACATGGACACTAAACAGCATGATGCTAAACAACTCCTGGGTCAATGATGAAATCAAAACAGGGATCAAAAGATACCTGGAAACAAATGAAAATGAAGAAACATCTTACCAAAATCTCTGGGATGCCCTGAAAGCTGTAGTAGAGGGGAATTTATATCCCTACAAACACACATGAAAAAAATGGAAGGAATAGAATTCACAACCTAACAAGCCACCTAAGAGCTGGAAAAGCAGACCACAAAACC
>NW_007175035.1:0-637 GCF_000164805.1 Carlito syrichta
GAGACCTCATCTCTGCAATAAATCAAAATGAGCCAGGCATGGTAGCACGCACCTGTAGTTCCAGCTACTTGGAAGGCTGAGGCGAAAGGATAGCTGGAGCCGCAGGTCGAGGCTGCTGTGGTCGGGAGCGGCCACTGCACTCCAGTCTGGATTACAGAGTGAGATTCCAAATAAAAAAAAAAAAAACAAGATCCTTACCTATCACCAGACACAAAAGTCAACTCTAAATGATCAAAGACCTAAACGTAAAACCTCAAACTATAAGAAGCTTAGAAAGTGCAAAAGACACCCTTATGGAAATTGGAACTGGCAACCAATTCCTGATCAAAACCCCAAGTGCTCATGCCATAAGAGATATGATAGACAAGTGGGACCTCATCAAACTGACAAGCTTCTGCAAAGCCAAAGAGACCATCAAGAGAGGAGAGAGACAACCCTCAGAGTGGGAAAAAATATTTGTCAACCATTTGTCTGACAAAGGCCTAATGCCTAAGATCTACAATTAAATCAAAGGGCCAAAGATAAAAAACAAACAGCCCCATTACAAAGTAGGCAAAAGATACGTATAGATACTTCTCAAAAGAAGACATGTGAGCAGTCACCAGATACATGAAAAAATGCTGAGTTTCACTAGTTG
>NW_007175036.1:0-656 GCF_000164805.1 Carlito syrichta
TTAGTCATAGTGGTTTAAGCTGATAAGTGGTCATGACTGGCTCCTGAGTGAGCAGGGATGATTTGTGTTCCAGGCATTAATGGCCTTCTAGGACCTGGCTGTGGCCTTCACCCAAAAGGAGTGGAAGCTATTGAGTCCTGCTCAGAAGACCCTGTTCAGGGAGTGATTCTGGGGAACTTCAGCCATCTGATCTCGCTGGAGAAGGCTGGCCTGATTCAGGCCTCTGACTCTGCCTGTGGGCATCTTAAGATTTTTTTGTAGCAACTGCCATGTTTCTGACTCAGAAATAGTTTTTTTTCTGATGTCCCCAAAGAATGTCTGGATTTTATAGTGAAGTTTCCTGTGTGTATGTGTGTTTGTTGTGTGTGTGTTGTACTTGCATGTGTGGTGTGTCTGACATTGCATTCCATTCCCAGACCTCTTTACCCTGGCTTGGTCCCTACTCTAAGGCTATCTTGCTTCAAATGAGGGAATATTTTGATTCACTCAAGGGCAGGATAGAATCAGTATACTGCCTCTAGATCCAGGATCCCCTTCCCTTATTCATTCTTTCTAATTGTTCAGATATAATTTTCTCCACCTCTGCACTTCCCTATCACGTTCTGGGTTTCTTTCATTATCTGGATTTCTGTGATAAGCTCTTAAGCCACTAACCC
>NW_007175037.1:0-793 GCF_000164805.1 Carlito syrichta
CCTTGCATTCCTGGGATAAAGTTCACTTGGTCATGATGTACTAATATTTTTCTAAAATGTACTATTTAATTCAGTTTTTAAAAATATTTTCTTCACAGTTTTTGCATTTATGTTCATAGCAGAGTTGATCTTTAGTTCTTTTCTTGTTGTGTCTTTTTCTGGTTTTAAAACAGAATTTCACTGGCCTCATAGAGTGAGTTAGAGAGAATTTGCTCCTCTCCATTTTGAGAAATAGCTTCAGTAAAATTTGTAACAATTCTCCTTTGAAGGTCTGATAGAATTCAGCTGTAATTCCATCAGGTCCTAGACTTATTTTGTTGGGAATCCTCTAATTATTGTTTTAATCTTGCTACTTGTTATTGGTACGTTCAAGGTTCCTGTTTCTTCCTGTTTCAAGGTGGGAGGTTGTATGTTTCCAGGTTTTTATTCATTTTCTCTAGATTGTCTAATTTGTTTACATAGAGGTGTGCATAATAGTCCTGGATGATCTTTTGAATTTCTGTTGTATCAGTGTAATGTCTCCATTTTCAATCCAACTGAGCTCATTTGAATCTTGCCTCTTCATTTCTTAATTAATCTAGCTAGTAGTCTATTAATTTTGTTTATTTATTCAAAGAAACGACTTTTTGTTTAATTGACCCTATTTCTTTACATTTTAATTTCATTTAGTTATACTCTAATTTTCATTATTTCTTGTCTTCTGCTAGTTTTGGTTTGGTTTGTTCATGTTATTCTTGTTCCTTAAGGTGTGAAGTTAGGTTGTTTAAAGTGATTTTTCAGTCTTATTAATATA
>NW_007175038.1:0-566 GCF_000164805.1 Carlito syrichta
GAATGGAGAGCAATGGAATGGAGAGAAATGGAATGGAATGGAGAGAAATGGAATGGAGAGAAATGGTGTATGATGGAATGGAGCGTAATGGAGAGGAATGGAATGGAGTGTAAAGGAATGGAATGCAATGGAATGGCGTGGGATGGAATGGAGGAAAATGGAGAGGAGTGGAATGGAATGCAGAGGAAGGAGATGTAGTGGAAAGTGATGGACAGGTATGGAATGGAGAGGAATGGAATGGAATGGAGGGGAATGGAATGCAATATATTGGAAAACAATGGAATGGGATGTAATATAGAGGAATTGAGATTAATGGAATGGAAAGCAAAGAAATTGAAGGGAATGGAGAGTAAAGGAATAGAGTGGCATAGAATGGAGTGGAATGGAATGGAATGGAGCGTTCAGGAATGGAATGGTATAGAATGGAATGGAGAGGAATGGAATGGAATGGAGAGGAAGGGAATGGTTTAGAGGAATGGAATTGAATGGAGAGGAATGGAAAGGAATGGGCTGCAGAGGAATGGAATGGAGAGGAATGGAATGGAAAGGAGTGTAGAGGAATGGAA
>NW_007175039.1:0-730 GCF_000164805.1 Carlito syrichta
TCTTGCATCTGAAGGAGATTTGCCTAGGGGGGATGGGATAGGCTGCTGTTTGACCTGCAGTAGAATGTCTGAATGCTTTCTAATGGTTACGCTGAGGCAAAAAGACTAAAGAATAAGCTAAATTTCTTCTAGGTTTCTATAGGTACCTTTCAGGACCTAGCACAGAATCCTTTTTTCAAAACTCCCCGGGGAGCGTCCAATGTGCAGCAAGGGTGGAGAGCCACTGCAGTGTATGATGGACATGAACAGGGTTGGACTCCTAGTTCAGGGCCATTTCCCCCAGAGTACAATCTCTGTGGT
The DNA here is from genome assembly GCF_000164805.1 of Carlito syrichta. Lineage (NCBI taxonomy): Eukaryota > Metazoa > Chordata > Mammalia > Primates > Tarsiidae > Carlito > Carlito syrichta. Next base: position 301 of record NW_007175039.1, read on the forward strand.
GCCTCTGGTCAACACCAGCACCTGCCAGCTGGCACCCCTGTTTCTGCTATCGTTTCTGTAGGTCTTCTGGATATTTTGGGTGAATAATGAAAACGAAAGCCAACTGCTTTCTCCCACCCTGCCCACCTCGTGATTATGATTAGCTCCTAACTTTGTGTTGGGAGTTGTCTTTCGAAGATGTTTTTAGGACTATATGGTAGCACTTGCTATAATCATTTGTAACACAGTCACAGATCAAAGTATGGGAGAAGTAGCCAATAATGTTGATGTTCTAGTCAACTAACATTTTTGAGCACCTGCTAAGAATTTTAGACTCCTAGGTTCACAGGGCTTAGAGCAGTCTAGGCTGGTGCTAATGGGGAACAGTGTCGAAGGTGGAATGTTCTATATCTGAATTATCTAACATGGCAGTCACCAGACACATGTGGCA
>NW_007175040.1:0-15466 GCF_000164805.1 Carlito syrichta
TATTTCAGCCAGTAAAACATTTGAGGAAATAATCTATTTTCTTGTACGTATTTTGTCAAATTATTTTCAATAAAACAGATTATATTGCTTGACCTTAAAATAGTTATTTGTATTCACCATCTGCTAATGCATATTTCATTACCTTTTCATAGAAACCATGTTTCCCTACATACTTTAATTCTAAAAGATATCTTGCTATTTAATTTTACTATATATGAATAAAACTAAGTATATCTTAATTGTGCAGGTTGATCACAAAATGAATAGAATCCTGAAATACAAATATCATAAAACAGAAGTTTTCAGCACCAGTCCTGCTCTTGTATATGTGCTCATCACTGCTACCTCTTCCCAAAAACCATTCGCCTGTGTTTTAATATTACAAATATTGCTAAGTCAGGTGCTAGGGAATGGCAGACATACTTCATTTTCTCTGTTGGTGGAGATTTGAAGATATCCAGCCACTCTGTTGAGCCCTGGGGCTCAGGTTTCAAAGCATTTCAGCATTCCATTTCAAACATTATTCAAAAACAAATGTAAAAATGGCCAACAAGCATATAAAATATGCAAAATCACTAATTATCAAATAAATATAAATGAAAACTACAATGAGATGCCAACTTCCACCTGTCAAAATGACTACCAAAAAAGGGAAAAAAATACCAAATGATCACAAGCAAGTGGAGAAAACAGAACACTATACACTGTTGGTGGAAATGTAAATTAGTACGACATCTATGGGAAACAGTTTGGAGATTTTTCAAAAATAAAAGCAGTACCATCATTTAATCCAGCAGTCACACTACTCGGTGTCTACACAAATGAAAACAAATCATATCAAAAAAGAAACACTCACTTATACATTTTCTGTTGCATTATTCACAGCATCAGAGATATGGATGCAATCTAAGTGTCCATTAACAAATGCTTGAATAAAAATGTTTGAATAAAAATGTATTATGCATATATATATTTGCACATATGCCATATTGTATGTGTGTTTATATATATATATACACACACACGTAAACAATAACACATACAAAGAGACACATAGCTTAGGAAATGCTCCACAACCCAAAAAAGCAAATCATGACTCTTGCAGCAGCAGGAATAGAACTGGAGGCTATTGTCATAAGTGAAATAAGTAAAAAATAGAAAATCATATACCACATGTTCTCATATGTAAGTGGAAGATAAATAGCGGGTACAAATGGACATAAAGAGTGAAATACAGACCTTGAAAGCACTGAAGGGACAGAGAGAGGGAGGGGATGATGGATGAGAAATTATGTAATAGGTATAATGTGCATTTTTCAGATGATGATTTTACTTCAACTCTGAATTTCACTACAAGGCAGTACATACATGCAACAATACATGCTTGAATACCTTGAATTTACACAAAAAATGTAGACACTACAGAAATTTTTTAAGTTTAGTATATTGTTTAAAAAATTAAGGACCTTATGAAAAATACACTATTTGTATTTTTCAGGCTAATACAATCTATCATAATGGTTACTTATATGAAAATTTTTATTTTCTGTTAGAAACTTCTGGCCTCTTTCGTGAGTGAAGCATGGATTGGAGTCTCCCGTAACAGCAATGATCATTCATGGGTGTCAATAAAGGGCACAGTGTTCAAACATAAGTAAGTTTTTTGGAACAATGCTATAAAGATGAAAAATATATAAAAGGGAGAAATTCAAAGAATAATATGAATAAGCTTATGCTGATTTTTAGATATGAGGAAAGATTTTGAAAGCTAGTACAGTGTTGCAATAAATATTACATGATGTGCTACAGTACACCCCCTAAACCACAGTTTCACTCTCTGTGGTCTCATTGCCCAGGACCAATCTCAGCCAAAAGTATTATTAGAAAATTTCAGGAAAAAACAATTCATGAGTTTTAAATGTGAACTGCTCTGAGTAGCATGATCAAATCTTTGGTAGTATTGATCTCTCCCACCTGAAACACAAGTCATTGTTTTTTCTGGAGTATCCAAACTGTGTATGCTATTTGGTGTCGGTCACTTATAGTCATCTAGTTATCAGATCTACTGTCTTCATAGTGCTGTGCTACTTAATAAGTGCTTAGTTTACTTAATAAGGGCCTCAAATGCAAGAGTAGTGATGTTAGTGTCTTGCTATAATTATTATGTTAAATTATTGAGTATTCATAATCTCTTGTGCCTAATTTATAGGTATGCATGTAGAGAAAAAACATAGTATTTACTCGCATGAAAATTGACACTATTCATGGTTTCAGGAATTCACTGGAGTTAATGTCTCCCTCAAGATAAGAGGGGGACTTAGTTTTGTTTAATAACTGACTATTATAATATAATAAGTGTTCTAACCTCTTTTCATGGTATTATTTTCTTAAAATACATGGATAATTCTCTTATTTCACAGAATGTTGCCCAAAATAAAATGAATTGGGACTTTTTCTTCGCTACAGGATAAAAGAATATTTTGTTCAAAGCAACTGTGCAAAGATAAGCTTCCAAGTACTTGAGGCAGACAAATGTGGAGTTTCACAACAGTATAGTTGTAAGCATACATTTCAGAATTGAAACCCCTGAGTTTGGAGTCTATCAGGTAATTTTATATTTTATTAAATGAAAATAATATTTTGATCACATAAGTCTGAAAATGAATTATGTTGTTTGTTTCAGCAATAAAAATAAATTTTAAAATGAGTTACTAAAGAATAATATACACACCATCAAGTGCAGATATCGCTGCTGTTGTGCCTGACTCCTTTTCCTGGACATTAGATTTGTGTCATTAAACCTTTCTAAAAGTTACATGTAATGTGAGTCTGTTTGTGTGAAATATCAAGAATAGGCAAAGCCATAGAGACAGAAAATAGAATAGCAGTGGCCAAAGGCTTAAGGTGAATTAGAAAGTGACTGCCAATAGCTACAGTGTTTCTTTTTGATAGTGGTCTTTGTTGTAACTCAATGAATATATTACAATTTTTAAGTGGATGAAATTTATATGTACATGACGTCTCAAATGAAAAATAAGCGCTCACTTTTTGTAGCTTATAAATGGGATAATTGGGTTTCACATGAATATGTGAGATGTGCCTCCCTAATCTTAATATGAAATTGGCATATTACTCATCTGGCATGAAATAAGTAAATGATGACATCAAAAAACTCTCATGGGATTTACATTTGGGACTCCACTTAATCTGTCACATAATTTTTAAAGATTATGGATCTTTGTGGTGTTGACTTCTCCAACAACATTTAGGCCGTGATCTCTATGTTAAATTTTCTTTAATTTGTCTGTATTACACCTTTTGTATTTTTTAGTTTTGAAGTCACATAGTAATAATATAGGTATTTTACTTTCTTGTTTTTGTAAATAGCATCTTTATTTTAAAATTTATTTTAGAAATATATGTTGCTACAAGTGTAAATACCATTGAAGTCTGCACATTGATCGTATATTCAGTTGCTTCATTGATTTTATGTATTAACACTATAATTTCAAGTATAGATTGTTCTGTATTTTATAAATAATCAACTATTTTATCTGTAAATCATTGCACTTTTATTTTTTCTCTCTAGGTGTAATGATTTTCTTTCTTTAAATATTTTCACTGTTGAGAGGTTTATTTCCAATAAAGTTTGTTTCTTTCGTTTCTTCTATTCTCTTATTTTTGTGTAAGGAGTCCTGCTTTACCTCCAAGACTGGAGTGTAGTGGCACAATGATGGCTTATTGCATTTTGTTTTTTGTTGTGTATACATTTAAGAAAATCTGTTCTATGTATATTATATGCATTAGTTTTTACCTGTTTGATAAAAAAATTCATTTATGTTTCGAAATTTTCATCTTAACCTTCTCATATTGAAGGAATATAGCAATATTCTAATTTTTCTAATCGATTTTTTATCTAATGATATTGCATTTGTTGTGTTCAAATCAATATGTTTTATCCATATAATGTTCACAATGTAAACTACAATTATCTTCAAAGTTTTTTTTTTTCCTTTCTTATCTTCTATTATCTTATTTTTGTGTAAGGAGTCTTGCTCTACCTCCAAGATTGGGGTGTAGTGGCACAGTGATGTCTTTTTGCATTTTCTAACTGCTGCACTAAGGAATCCTCTCTCCCCAACCTCCTGAATACTTAGTAACACAGTTACACTGCATGCTACCACAAAGAGTAATTTTTTTCTTTTCTTTCTTCTTCTTTTTTTTTTTTTTTTTAATTTTTGCAGACTTATGTTACCTAGGATGGTTTGGCTTCCTGGATTCAAATAATCCTCCTACCACAACCTACTAAAGTGCTAGAATAACAGATATGAACCTCTGCTAGGATTTATTTCTTCCATATTTTAAACCAGTCTTGCGTTTCTAAAAAAAAAAAAAAAAAACCATAATTGTTATTGTGTAATGACTCTTTAAAAATAAATCAGTTAATATATAAAGTTTTACTGCTTTATTTAACACTTTGGCTATCAAAGCTGAATTGAGAGGCAGTCCTCTTTTTTCTGTAACTTAGAACAATTTTTCTTTTTAGTGCTGTTTCATTTATAAACATTCATATTCAGTGGTAGTGATGTCGGAGTTCCTATAATATTTTTGTAGAAAAGTTTTTAAAACAAAGTCAATGTCTTTAATACATGAAGGCTGTACTAAGTATCTGTTTGTGGTACTGCATTTTGATAATTTTTATTTTCTAAATTAAATTCTATATGGATATTAAAATGTATACTGAATATAGTTAAATATCAATAATGATTGATATCTGTAAAAACCACAATGATTTCTCTTGTTTAATCCAGAAACAAAAATCTGTGCCTTATCTGATTTTTTTCGTCAATATTCTTTCATCACAATTTTACAGTTTTTCGATAAAAATACTTTTGCTTGTTGTACATCCCCACTGTAATTGTGTTTAAGGTCATAATTTCATACTATTTATTTTTTCCCTTCTACTACTTTGCTTTTATTTACTGGCAGTAAATGTCAAATTGCCCATTTTAAATTTCCTCAATGAATTCTCAGATAATTCAATTTCTGTTTTTGTCTGTTGCTGTGTATACATTTAAGAAAATCTGTTTTTTACAAGAAAGACTTTATTTTCATGGAATTTTATATAATTTTGATTATTCATTGTGATATTTTTAGCCCTTAATTTATTTATAATTATATTACTGAATTACAAGCCAATCAGGTTTTCAAATGTTTGGTTATTGACTTATATTTTTAAAAATTTATTATCAAAACATTTTCTGTGAAGTTAGAAGTTTTTTATATCTCTGTCTAAATGTAGCTATTATGACAGAGAAAGTGATATAAAAGTCACTAATTTTTTACTTAATTAATATTAAATTTGAGTAACTGTATTCATGTCTCAACAGGTAAAGCTTGGCTGCCATGGTTCTGTCTTGAAAATATAGCAGTGTATATTTATATTAAAATGTTTGGCAAGATGATATCATAGTGTACTTTTGGAACATTATTATGTGAACTTGAATATATAAATATTTGATATTTGCATAGAGAATGTATGTGTGTGTTCTTATGTGTGTTGATTAATCGTTTAGCTTAAGTCTTCTATAGGCTCACTGCCACGTCTGTGTTATAAGCAGCAAGAGAAAAGTGTGAAATCCCTGTTTTTGAGGACCTGTTTAGGTGTTTCTTTCAATTCTTTGTTGAACTTGTATTAGCATTCCATATAAACTATTTTTATAATAATACTAATGATTCGGTATAAATATATATTTTTAGAAGCATGCTTTTTCATTTGCAATAATGCTTCTTTCTTATATTATGACAGGACATTAACTTTAGCAGTTTTATTTGAGTTTCTTTTGCATGGTATATGTTTTCATGTTCTTATTTAAATTTTTCTTTAGGCTTATATAAGGAGTGTCTTATTGAAAGAACATAGAGTTATTTTTATAATAAACCTTCTTGGTATTTTTTAAAATAAAAATAATTTTATTTCTATATACTGAAGCTACCCCATTTTAAGTATATTTATTTTTATGGAAATATCATATTTAATAGAAATAATTATAAAACAATAGACTATATTAATTGAAAATTAGCAATTCTTAAAATTTCAATTTATTAATTTTGTCTTCTCCATTTTTATTGTTGACTTTATAATGTACAGATTGGCTTATTTAATGTGCTTTAAATATTCTTTTATTAGTGCCCTGCATTTTACGGAATCGCCTCCTTAAACAGTGAAGTAATGTAACATTCCTTCCTATTGTTTGAATGTTTGTGTCTCCTCTAAAACTCATGTTGAAACTTAATCCTTATTGTGATGTTATTAAGAGGTGGACTATAAGGTACCTCACAAAATTATGAGGTTTTGTCAACATGAATAGATGTGTGCCTTTAAAAAGTGCTAGAGGTAACAAGCATTCACTCTTTTTTCCCTTCTGCCTTTAGCCATGACTTTAGTTAGAAGTATCATCTTGAAAGCAGAGAGCAGACCTCATCAGACACTAAACTAGCAAGATTATTAATCTTGCAGTTTCCAGCCCACAGATCTGTGAAAAATAAATTTCTATTGCTTTCAAATTGCCTGTTATGTGAAATTGTGATATAACAGCATGAAAAAACTAGAGTGCAATCCTCTTTGAATTATTGATTATGCAACTACCAATCCTTCTTTTGCGCAAATGTGATAATGTTCAGGTTCAACAGTTGAGTGAAAACATGCAGTATTCAATTCTTTGTTTCTGTCATAGATAACTGAATATGATGGTCTTCAATTCCTTCTAATTTGCTTCAAAGTCCATGGTATTATTCTTCTTAATGACTGCATAATACTCCATTGTGTATATGAACCAAATTTTCTGTATCCAATCCATTTTCAATGGACAGTAAAATTGTTGCCATGTTTTGCTATTGTGAATAGGGTGGGAAAAAAAACATGTATACAGGTATATTTTAAAAAATTTTCTTATAGAATAATTCATATTCCTCCTGCTTTATCCCCAGGAGGGGGTTTGCTGGATTGTAAGGATACTCCATTTTTAATTCTATTAGAAATAGACACACTGCTTTTCATAGAGTTTGAAATAGCTTGCACTACCAACAGTGTAGAGGCATTTCCTTTACTCCACAATTACACCAGCATATATTGTTTTTTTAAAATTATGAATAATGACCATCTTTACTGGAGTTAGGTAGTATCTCATTGTACTCTTGATTTTCATTTATCTGATGACTAGTGAAGCTGGGAATTGTTTTTAATGTTTCTACTGGCTGGGTATATACCTTGTTTTGACAAGAGTTCTCATGTCCTTTACTCACTTTTTATTTGGGTTATTTTTTTTTTCATTCTGCTCCTTTGTATTCCTTGTAGATGCTGGATATTATGGCTTTGTCAGACACATATTTAGCAAATTATTTCACCCACTCTGTGGGTTGTCTTTTAACTCTCTTGATAGTTTCTTTTACTGAGCAAAAGCTTTTCAGTTTGATGAGATCCCACTTGTCTATTTTACTTTGATGGCATTTGCTTTTGGGAATTTGGTCAAAAATTCACTGCTTATACCAATGTGCATAAGAGTGTTTCCTACTTTTCTTAAAATATTCTTATATTTTGCGGTTTTATCTTTAGGGTCTTTGATCAATTTATGGTTAATATTTGTTTATGGTAATAGCTAGTGGTCCAGTTTTACTATTCTGTATGATGGTCAGTCAGAAATCTGGCAAAGACCCAACAAGGAAAGATAATTACATAACAATCACTTTGATGAACATAGAGACAACAATTCTAAGCATGAGTCTAGCAAATCATATTCAATATCACATCTCAAGGATCCTTCACCATGATGAGATGAGCTTCAGTCCAGGGATGCAGGATGGTTCAACATTTGCAAGACCATAAATGTAATTCAGTTCATTAACAGAGGTAAAGCCAAGAGCCACATAATTATATCATTGGATGCTAAAACAGCATATGACCAAATCCAACATCTCTTCTTGATAAAAACCCTCAAGCACCTTGACATAGAAGATACATTTCTCAAAACAGTAAGAGCCATCCAAAATAAGCCCACTGCCAACATTTTGCTCAATGGAGAGAAACTAGAAACATTTTTCTTTAAAATAAGAACAAGACACAGATGCCCCTCACTTCTCCTGTTCAACACAGTGCTGGAAGTCCTCATGAGAGCAATCAGGCAAGAAAAGGAAATTAGGGATATCTGTATAGGAAAAGAGAAAGGTAAGATACCCCTCTTTGTGGATAATACTATTATTTACTTTGAAAACCCCAGAGAGTCTGACAAAAACTGTCTTGCCCTGATAATCAACTTTGGTGACTCTTGGGATACAAAATTGATGTGCAAAGGCCATCGCATTTCTATACACCTGCAATAGGCAGACAGAGAACCAAATAAAAGGCACAATTCCATTCACAATAGCCACAATAACAATGAAATACCTTTCATCCACTTAACCAAAAAAGTGAAAGACCTTTGCAATGAGAACTACAAAACAATGTTCACATAATTCGAGAATGACCCAAGCAAATGGAAAAATATCCCATGCTCATTGATTGGCAGAATCAGTATTGACAAGATGTCCTTACTACACAAGGCAACCTAAGAGTCAATTCAATGCCCAACAAATTACCAGTATAATTTTTCTCAGACCTAAAGAATATTATGCAGGAATTCACATGGAAACAAAAATAGAGAACAAGCAGTCACAAGTTTACTGGCAGCTGGGTCCACCTTCTCTGTTCCTTTTGGCAAGAAAGGAGCATGGCAGCTACTGCTTTGTGGTCATATTGAATCCTTAAAACTTTGAAAAATAAATTATTTGCCATCATACTACAAGTATATTTTTAACTTTTATTGAGTTTCAAACTATGCTTCACACTTAGTATACTATGTATTGTCATGATTGAAATAGTCATAGTAATATCTATTTAGATTATATATGTATGTATGTATACATATATACATTTTTATGTCATATTGAATAAATATCTACACCTTTTACTTTGTGTAATTTTCTCCATGTTCATACTTTTATAATGCCTTTGTATAAGCACAGTGTTCCCTAAAGTTAAACTCGAGAACTATAAAAACCTATGCTGTTGCATATTATAGAGACATGACATGAAGTAATTTGCTGCATAGTATTTTTTGCCAATCTTGGATCTATTATGCAATTGTTGTGACATACGCTTATAATAGATCTAATTTATGTGTCTGTGATGATGCTGGTGTAAACAAATCTCCTGCACACTCAGCTGTATGAGAGTACAAGGAAGAGTCTGCCAAAAAATGGAATTTGTTTATTAAATTTTGTATACTTTTTCTTATATGTTTTAACTTCAGTCACCTTCAAAGTACTCACTATTTGATGTAATCCACTTATAAAGATCTTTTTTCACCACTCAAAATAGTTTTTGAAACTCATCGATTTTGATGCCTTTAGTGTTTCTGCCATTTTTTATTTCACCTGTTCCACACTGGCAAGACATTTCCCTGTGATGATTTTTTCATCTGGTGAAACACAAAAGCCTTTTGGGATGAGATTGGGTGAATAGAGAGAATGATGTAGTGGGTCATGTCATTTTTATTCAAAATTTTACTGTCACACATTGTTCATATAAATTCCCGTGACAAATGGGCAAAGCATTGAAAAACCTTAAAAAAAAAAAACTCATAGAGGCTGAAAATAGCCTCTCAAAACATTGTTTCCTGGTGTGCTGTTGCCAGAGGGTTTCTGAACACTTACCTAGATGGGGAAGTCTATACTGAAAAAGGCCCACCCTCACCCTAAAAAAGGGATTTTTTGGGTGGGATATCTTTCCATGTATAGCACATACAATTATGTATAATGCATAACATTTGATAATACAAATTATGTTACTGGTTTATATATTTTCCACATTATACTTTTTAATTGTTATTTTCTAGTGCACTCCTTCTGCTTATAAAAAACAGTTTACTGTAAAACAGTAGTTTCAGGCAGAACTTTCAGGAAGTGTTGCAGAAGAAGGCATTGTTATCACAGAAGGTGACAGCCTCATGCATGTTATTTCCCCTAAAGCCCTCTAGTGGAACAAGATGTGGAAGTGGAAGGAAGTAATATCGGAAATCCTGACCCTGTGGAGGCATAGGCTAATGTGTACTTTCCTGTGTTAGCTTTTAATAGACATTTTGAAAATTAAAAGAAAAAATTTTCAAATACTAAAAAGTTTAGAGAATAAGGATATTAAGAAACTGTTATTTGTATTGTTTACAATGTATTTGTGTTTTAAGATGTATTATTACAAGAGTCAATAACTTATATATAAAATTTATAAAGAAAAAAGTGACAGTAAGAGAACATTAATTTATTATTGAAGAAAAAAATAAACACATGACTGTGTTGCTATTTAATTGAAAATACTATGTAGATTTTCATAAGAAGAATGGTAGATGTTAGTATCTCAAATTTAAAAAGAGAACATTAGCGAGTGTTACATTATTTGGCACTTGTAAGGAATAATTTTGTTGTTGTATTTTGACTAATAGAAAGGATATCAATAAGCCGGGCTCAGTGGCTCAGCCTGTAATCCCACGCTTTGGGAGGCTGAAGTGAGTAGATTGCCTGAGCCCAAGGGTTCCACTCCGCCTGGGCGACTTCGTGAGACCCCATCTCTACAATAAATCAAAATAAACAAACAAAAAAAATTAACCAGGCGTGGTAGCGTGTGCCTGTAATTCTGGCTACTTGGAAGGCTAAGGTGGAAGGATCACCGGAGCCCAGCACGTCGAGACTACAGTGACCGGGAGTGGCCTCTACACTCCAGTCTGGGTGACAGAGTGAGAATCATACTCAAAAAAAAGAAAACCTGAAAAGAAATCAATGTAATTTACAAAATTGTAATACATGTATATACATATAAATGAATTCATTTATAATAGAAATACACACATATACAATAAGCATAAATAAGTATAAGACTACTAATTTAGTTCATGCAAATATATTAAAATATGATTAACAGAAAATTTATATACTTTCCACATATTAGCCATTCTCTGGAAGGCTCAAGTAATTGTTCTGATCCCAAGGAAACAAATAGGATTTAAATTTTATTTTTCTAGATTTTGGATTCAATCTTTAAGAGGTAGCATGGAATATGCTTTGAAATTACAAAAAATTAGACACTCTCTTTATACTTGATGCAAGAGGAAAAATAAACTAATTTCAAGATTTCCAGCAAGATGGTGATGGGACAAATCGAACTGTGAGAATCTCCGCAGAGAACAGCTGCTCAAGCCAGTTCCATGCACTGAGCCACAGCCGTTTCCAAAGGGATTGGCTGCAGCCAGACCCATGCAATGTGCTGCCGCCACTGCAACTGCCTCCAGAAAAGGTGGCTGCTGCAGCAAGTCCCACACAGGCCCCCTTGGATGAAATTGTTTATTTTGAGAATTTGAATATTGTACTCCAAGCACTCCTAGCCTGAAGTGTTTTTGTAGATAAATCTGCTGTTATTCTAAATGTTCTTACCTGGTAGGTAGGCTGACCTTTTTTTTCTCTTGCTGGCCAGGGGCCAGTAGTGGGAGGCGGAGTTTGAGACTACTGGGCGTTGCTGGTCAGCATAGTGCATAGGGTTGCTGGTGGTGGGGTGGTACAGCCAACAAGGGCGCCCAGTGCTACAGGGTGAGGGAGCTGCAGACCTCCCTGGGTGGTGGAGGTTTGGGGTTGGGCTGGGTGCTGCAGCCAGGGTGGGAGCTCCTTGGGTGGCACCTGCTTAGGGCAGAGAGGGGTGCTTTAGTCAGGGAGGGGACTCAGAGTCCCAAGGAGAAGGAGCTTGGGTCCTCTGTGTGGATGGGTGGCTTGGGGCTGGTTGGGGTGCTTTAGCCAAGGAGGGGGCCCGGAGATCTGCGGGGAGGGTGCCAAGGTCCTCCATTGGCAGCGGTAGCTTGAGGCCTAAATTATTCTTTACATGGATACTATTTATTCTGTTAGACACTCCTGGACTTCCTGTAACTGCTAGTATGGATTGGAGTCTGTGATAGCAGCAGTGATCATCCTTTGTTGTCAAAAAAGACTCAATTTTCAAACATAAGTAAGTTTTTTTTATTGTGGATACAGAAGAAAAAACATAAAGGGATAAATTCAAAGAATAATAAGTGTAAGATGAATTACAGATATAAAGAAAAGATTTAAAGTTAGTAAAATTTGATATAAATATTAAAGAATATACTACAGTAGGCCCTCCTTATGTGCAATTTTATTTTCTGTGATTTCAGTTACTCAGAATCAACCACAGTAAAAAAGTATCAAAAAAAATTTTAGAAACAATAATTTTTAAATTGTGTAGCGTTCTGAGTAGTATTAGCAACTTTTTGGAGTAAGCATCTGTCCCACCTGGGACATGAATCATTGCTTTGCCAGTGTATTCATGCTATGCTATTGTCTATTAGTCACTTAGTAGCTGTCTCGGTTATCAGATGAAATGTCTTGCCAAGGTGGTACTTGTGTTCAAGCATTTAAGTCTACTTAATAATAGCCGCAAATGTAAGAGTAGTGACGGAGGCATGTTGTTATAGTTATTATTTTGTATTATGGTTACTGTTTATCTCTTATGTAAGCAAAATTTATACTAAGTTAAACTTCATTGTAGGTTTGTATGTATAGGGAAAACATAGTTTACAGGGATTTGTACTATCTGGGGTTTCAGGCATCTACTGGGGTCAATGTCTCCCACCAGGATAATAGGAAACTACGGTTTTCAGTTTTCATGATAATCAACTCTTTGCAATATTATATGAAAAATGCCATTATCTGATTTCATAGTATTCATTCTTACAACATATGGAAAAATGCTGTTGTTTCATGAAACAATCCTCCAAAATATACCAGAATTATAAATTTTTATTCATAACTAAGTAGGAGAATCAGATCCTGGTTAGCATAACTGTGTAATACTATCCTCAGATGCACTTGAGCCACATAGGTGTGGATCTTCACAAAAATTTAGTTTCAAGCATACACTTTAGTATTAAAACACCTTAGTTTGGAGTAATTTTATATTGCATTAATGGAAGTAATATGATTGCATGAGTCTGAAATTAAATTTTGTTGTGTTATAATTGGGCATGCTGATCTATTTTACAATTCATCAATGTTTAATCTTTCCCAGATACATTTATTTTTAACAAGATGAATCTAAAGATTAAATAATTTGTTAAAAAATAAAATCAAATGCAGGAATTTAAGAATTAATGAAGAGAAGTCAAGAATATAACTTTGTCAGTAATGATGTCTGTGCCAGCTACAGTAAGTTGGAACTGTAGTAATCTCTCATAATAATTAGTGACTAATATCAGTAAATACTTGCTGATAATGTTATCATAAGTTTTATAATTTTTTCTATCATAATAGAGTGACATAATAAGAATATGAAGGAAAGACGTACGCAACGTTTGAAATTTAGCACTCTCGTTTAAAATTGGTTTTTAAACTGCTGAGACACTCTTAACAAGGTTTAAATTGGCAATATTTGTGATTGAAATCGAAAAAAGTTTATATATGTAGTAGCTCTCTACACTCCATAGGTTGTAGAATATAAAAACACTTTCTCTGAGGCACTTGAAAATGAACAAGTTAATGACACATGTTCAAAGTCTACTTTGTCCCATTAATAGGAACTCAAATCTCCTGTAGTTTGGAGGGGTGTAATGAGAAAGACTGATTTCAAAATAGCCCATGCATGAGAATTTCCTGTTCAAACTTCCATGACAGAATGATGAGAAATCAACTTTTTCCATTCTTACCTCACTCTGAGCCTTCACAAGGCAGTGTGTGAAGATCACAGACATTGTTTCTACTTCTTCTGGATATATGACTTAAAATTTCACCTTTTATTCCAGCCTTTCCACTAAAGGATTTTTGACTTTCTGGGACGGAAGATACATGCAGCAGTTTCCATCTCTCTACCGGCCTTCCTCATTTAGTGGGAGATTGCAAACATTCGATGTGATGCAATGGAGGTGCGATTCACACACAATGAAATCAAAGTGTAAATTTGATATCTTTATTTGAATAAGTCAGAATAGAACCCTGGAATGTGAAATATGTTGGAGAATTTCTTAAAGTCTTCAAATTATTGTTCGTGGAGAAGTAGTTAATTGCATTCACACATGTTTGGGTTAGTTATTCAATATTATTTACGTGAGCTGTAAATATCATAACTAGCAATTAATTTTGGATTTTTGTAATCAGAACATTGTGTATCTTTGAGTAATATAAAATTTTATATTTAGGTTAGCCATTGTGCAGATATTGTTAAAGTAAATAAATTAGTTAATGAAAGATAAATACACTATTATCAGACCCTAAAGTAGATTTAATAAAACCAATTTTTATTTTTTAATAAAAGAGGATGAAGTAGATTACATAAAATACTAAAATTCATTAAAAGTGTTTTGAAAAATACTGTTTAAAAGTTGGTCAAAATATTGCAAAAGGATATATCACATTTCTGTAAGGGACTTTTCTAATGATTTATTTCTCATGTTTTAAGTGACATAAATCAGAAAAAATAACATAGCAATTGTGATGAAAATAATTAAAATAGTTGATATTTATTAAAAACATTAAGTGACAATTTGGTAAATGTTTTTGCATGCATTACATTTTACATGCTCTTATGCTCACTTTTCATTGATAAACTGGCTTATTAGATACTGAATAACTTATTAAAGGGCACACACTATAAACTTCAAAGCCAGAATTAATTCTAGACCTCCCTAACTCCAGATTCCATTGACTAAACTGTTGATTAAATTATCTGAATTATTGCAAATACACTATTAAATTGACCTTGACTCAATCTGACAGTCATAGAATCTTTTTGTAATGTTAAACCAAGAGAGTTTTTACATAAATGATCTACATTTTTATTTACTGTGTTATGGCTTTACATTTAAGCCAGGAAATAATAGCCAATATGTCTATGAAATAAGTATTTTTAAAAAGTTTTAATCTCTCCAATACTATTATGCATGTTCATTATGTCATGTAATATTTTCCAAAATATAAAAATTGTTACATTCTTAATAATTTATCAGAACTCATCAGTCTTTCAAAAAAACTGATTTTGTAACAATTAATTCATTTCAGTAAATGACTGTAAGTTATCAAATAATAATTCATTAGCAAAACTATAATACATATGTACCAACATTCGTTTTCCTTGTACAGACAAGTCTTAACTATTTAATTGTACTATAAATGAAGAAAACTAAGTATGTCTTAATTGTGCAGATTGATCACAAAATAAATAAACTCATGAAATACAAATATCATGAAAATATCATTGGTTTTCAACCAATTCCCCTTACTTGGCCTCCCAAAGTATGAGAATTATAGGCATGAGTCACCACACAGCCCTATTTCTTTCCAAATGTTATTCCAGTCTAGCATTTTAAAAATAAAAACAGACTTGTTA
>NW_007175041.1:0-823 GCF_000164805.1 Carlito syrichta
GCAGCAGCTGGCCATGTCTCACTACCCAGTCCTGTGGCAGGCAGTCAAGCACCTTTTCCTAGAGCACAACACAGGCAGTTTTGGGAAGCCAGAGGGAGGAATTAGACCCCCCTCTGTACAAATATCAGAATC
Source organism: Carlito syrichta (assembly GCF_000164805.1). NCBI lineage: Eukaryota > Metazoa > Chordata > Mammalia > Primates > Tarsiidae > Carlito > Carlito syrichta. Next base: position 133 of record NW_007175041.1, read on the forward strand.
TGTGTTCTGTTCACGGATTGGTGCTACTGATTATAAAGGTATAACAGTGAGGTGAGGTGGGCCCCTGTTGTTAACCCTCCTCCACCCACGGTTGCATGTCCGTCTCCCTCCCGGTGAAATAGCACCCTGATATGTAAAGGGATTCACTCTTCCTTAATCCCCTTTATTGTTTTCTTTTACTCTTTTGGCAGTGAACCATTATAAGTAGGACATTCAAAATCACAGGTATAGGGTAAATTAAAAAATCATCACTCGTGTCCAGGGAAGATGCAGACTCAGAAAAAAAAAAAAAAACTCAAAAAACGTTACACCTTTTGCTAATTCTCAGAATAAAGTCTATAACAATCAAAAGTCAAATTTTAAAATTATAAATAAATAAATAAATAAAACAAGACCTCCCCCCCAAAAAAATTGGTCCTTGGTAAGGAAAATAATCTGATCATCTGAATAACCACATTGTTAGTTTCAAATGTCCAATTTTCAACAACAAAAATCACATGACTTATAAAGAAAAAAGGAAGTATGACCCACTCATGGAAAAAAAATAATCTACCAGAAACTGAGATAGACGTGATGGAAGAACTACTAGACAGAAACTTTTAAACAACTGTTTTAAAAATATTCAAAGAACGAAAGATTATTTAAATGTGGAGAATGTCAAGAAATAAATGTATGAACAGAATGGACACAC
>NW_007175042.1:0-627 GCF_000164805.1 Carlito syrichta
GAATGGGGCCACAGTTGGTGTGACTTAGAACTATGCTAAGTACAAAGAGAAACTGAACAATGACAGCCTAGGGAAGAGGCGAGGTATCTACAATATTGGAGTCAAAAATGGCCTAGAAAACAATGTTGCAGAGGTGCTATTTACTAGACTGGAGGTCACTGGAGGAACCATGATAAAAAGTCATGTTAAAACAGGACACTGAGAAAACAGCATTCCTGCTCTTGCCCATGGGTGTCCTAAATTTGGGCTAACCCGGTACTTTTCCAGTCAAAGGAATGGTTACAAGTTGGAATGGGATTGGAGAAATAAATGTAGGTGAGCAGATGCAGTCTGATGACTTCTAAGAGTGCCACAGCACTGTATATAAATTTTATTTGGGGAAAATGGGAGTCCACTCACCCTAAATCTGAGGTGGAAGTGAAAGTTTCATCCTTAGAAAAGGAGTACTGTCAATGTAAATGACCCCAATTTTTAAAGTGGGCTGCAAGATCAAGTGAGCAGATATGTTAGTTGAGATGCTATAAATGACGCCTGTGGAATTGACTTGCCAGGAGTAACAGGGGTCATGGTCAAATGGACTGAATGAGGGGTACTGAAGGGAAAAGAAAGATGAGAATCTTCACAGAG
>NW_007175043.1:0-751 GCF_000164805.1 Carlito syrichta
TTCCAAGAAGGTGACGCGGCTGTCCGACCGGACTGTATGTTGCACCCTCTGAAATACCTCTCCAAGAAGCAGGGGATCATCATTTCTACTTACAAATGGGTAAAAGCACTTAAGCTTTACAATGTGCCTCAGGTGAGCACTGGTTGTGTTCCTCCTAATCAAGCACACACTTCATAACTTATCTCCCACCCCCACCTCACCCCGGCCCCATTGTTTTAGGGTACTTAGCACTGTAGAGAATTTATAATGAGTTCATTCAAACCTAGGAGGAGGTCTTTACTTCAACTTCTAATTTGCCTATGGTTAGCCCTGGACTCCAGTCTCCTCAGATTATATAGATCAGTGGACCCTGATGGTCACCACAGCATCATACCACATTTCTCTTCTCATTCAACTTTGCAGCCCAAGGTTTTTGTTTGTTAATTTGGTTTTGACTGTTGGTTTTTGTTTATTTGGTCTACTTTGAATGATGTGTGTATATATAAGATCGTGTTCTAGATCAATTTTGGTCTATCCTGAAAGAAATTCACTGGTATGTTCTTTTGTATAAATAAGAAGTCAGTTTCTTTGGCCTTCTTCGAATATGTCTAGAAAGCAAATACATCATTTATTTGCAAGCTAGTAGTGAAGCAATGTGTTGGATGAAAATATGTTCAACAGAATGTGGTCATTATGAGTATGCCTGCCAGCTCAGTCCATGCTTCTTTATACCTTACTGCCACCTAACTATAACTCTGGATAGTCTTATGCG
>NW_007175044.1:0-4844 GCF_000164805.1 Carlito syrichta
ATAAGCTAATTATTTCCTGAAAATATTTTAGAGTGATAAGTATTGGGAAGTATCTATTGCTACATTCCTAAGCTTCACAGAAAATGGGCATTCATTTCTGTTGAGCTATTGAACAATAGTGTGGCTTCCAAAACAGTATAGTGAAAGGCATTGTCTAACATGAACAATATCATAAAAAGTATATAGCAGCAAAAAACCCCAAAGTGTTTTTAAAGTACATAAACATTTTCATGCTAATTGCTGTATTTTATCTTTCAATTGAAAACATGGGATAGGTATAATGTTCCCATTAAAAATTAGCATATCCAAATCCTTAGTGATTTATTGTGAAAGGAATAATATGACAGTAATCTTTTGTGCAGCATGTTAATTATGTCAAAGTAATTTTTAAATTGCTATCTTATAATAAAAAGCATAGAAAATATTTTTACTGATCTCTGACCCTTGATATTGTATGTCATTTGGAACACAACCTCAGCTGGACAAAGAAAAGAAGTCAATGAAATAATAATAAAAAAAGACAAAAAATATTTAAGCTAGGTGGAGTTATATATAGAATTTTGCAATTTTTTTTTTTTTTTTGCCATTCTGAGACTTCCCATTATGAGGAAAATAATACACGTTTTCCTGGTCAATATTGACTCTGTTGTGCATAAGACTATCCAGAGTTATAGTTAGGTGGCAGTAAGGTATAAAGAAGCATGGACTGAGCTGGCAGGCATGCTCATAATGACCACATTCTGTTGAACATATTTTCATCCAACACATTGCTTCACTACTAGCTTGCAAATAAACGATTCATTTGCTTTCTAGACATATTCGAAGAAGGCCAAAGAAACTGATTTCTTATTTATACAAAAGAACATACCAGTGAATTTCTTTCAGGATAGACCAAAATTGATCTAGAACACGATCTTATATATACACATCATTCAAAGTAGACCAAACAAACAAAAACCAACAGTCAAAACCAAATCAGCAAACAAAAAACCTGGGCTGCAAAGTTGAATCAGAAGAGAAATGTGGTGTGATGCTGTGGTGACCATCAGGGTCCACTGATCTATATGATCTGAGGAGACTGGAGTCCAGGGCTAACCATAGGCAAATTAGGAGTCGAAGTAAAGACCTCCTCCTAGGTTTGAATGAACTCATTATAGATTCTCTACAGTGCTAAGTACCCTAAGACAATGGGGCCGGGGTGGGGTGGGGGTGGGAGATAAGTTATGAAGTGTGTACTTGATTAGGAGGAACACAACCAGTGCTCACCTGAGGCACATTGTAAAGCTTTTACCCATTTGTAAGTAGAAATGATGATCCCCTGCTTCTTGGGGAGGTATTTCAAAGGGTGCAACATACAGTCCGGTCGGACAGCCGCGTCACCTTCTTGGAACACTTGACCTGCGATATCAGGGCAGCCGGTGACGTGGGAGAGGTCCCAGGGGAAACTGGCATGAACTTGGTTGCTCCTGGGCTGAGCTCTGACCCTGTGGCCATGAGGACAGAGCCAGGGACACACAGCCACTGAGCTCCCAAGCCTAGCGACCCCACAGAGCAGTCCACCTGGTGTCCATCCCCTGTGAGCAGCAAAGTCCCAGGGCTGGAACATCCCCCTGCACCAGCGGTTGGCGGGGCCTCGCGCAATGCCCGTTGTCACCTTTTCTTGGCACTCGGCTGGGCACGCGCCCTCCCTCATGTGCCCCATCTCTGTCACGAACCCATTGACACGTCACAGGCGTGGGGCTGGCCAGTGTGTGCTCGGCTGAGAGAGGAGCTGGTCGCTAAGAAGATTTGTCTCCATGGCTTACTCTTTCTCGCCATCTCAGGCTGCACAACCCCCTCACAATGGGCAATTTATTCAATTACTTACTCACTAAATTGGTTTCCTGGTCCCACCTGTGCCCGAGATGCCGAATTCCACCCGTCCCTGCCTTCCTCCAGGCTCCACTACCTGGCCATGGCCACCCCGCGGCTCCTGAGCTCGCCTCTCTCCCTTTTCCTGCCTGAAGGCTGCTGAACCCAAGTCTGGGTCATGTGACCCCATCCCCTAGACTCTACATTGCCCCGAAAGAGCGATGTCCTCTCCGGCTAGACATAGGCTCCTCTGTGGGGCCCTTCTGCCTGAATCCTGGAGTCAAGCATCAGAGAAGGATTCCCCGCTGTCGCTGGGGAACTCGCTCAAGTGTGGACACTCGATCTCCACAAGGATCCCTCCTCTCAGTCGCAAGCATCCCCTCCTGCCTTCCCCACCTGAACTGGTCGTTGGTACTATGAAAATGATCCCATCCAGGCTTCCCAAGGAGATCGAGGTGAGGGCCCAGGAAGAGCCCCAAAAGATGCTTAAAGGAAAGAATAAGATTGTGACCTTAGAGTGGGAGGTCAAGAAAAGGGTCCACACTTGCAAAGATGTGTCATTGACTTCTAAGCTCCTACAGACCAAGGGAAATTCTCTTCCATAGGGCCCAGTTCTGGGCTTGTGGAGGGAAATGTCCCTAGCTCTAACTCAAAAGAACACTTGAAAGAGAAGGCCCAAATGTCCCAGATGTGCTCTTCTGGGACGAATATTCTGATCCCAGTGCACATAGTTCTGTTGGGGAATCCCTGCCTCTTGGGACAGATGCAACCACAATCCCGTCCCAGCCTCAGGCTTCTCTTTGCAGCTGGAAAAGTTCACCAAGGAAATGCTGGAGTGTCCAGTTCTCCAGGCTTGCTGAAGTTGCTGCTGCTGGAGAAGGAGATGTAGGGCACCAAGCTGTCAGGTATTCCCCCTTGAGTTCTTCCCCACCCAGAGCTGTCAGTCACAGGCCCTGTCATGGACAAAGTCAATTCCACTGCTACTGCTGCTGCCACATCCCCTTCAACTGTGGTGGGATAGAGGTGAGCTGCCAGAAACCCAATGTGCCTACATGGTGATTCAGGAAGATCTAGGCTCCTTGGGGAAAAACATTGGGTGTAAAAAAATAGCAACATCTTGGAGGACAAGACAGAGGCTTTAAAAGATAGACCAGAAACCATGGCAAATTTATGTGCCACCCAATCTCTCTCTCTCTCTCTTTTTTCCCCTCACCTACTGGGAAGACCACAGATTTCCTACCTCTGGTCACTTGCACTTTGCACATCTCAGTTCCTTCTATCACAACTGGCTTTGCCCACCTGGCTGCTAGCTCTCCTATTCTGCCTATCCCTCTGCTCCTAGTCCCACATCCTTCTCTTTCAAATCTCATTCTAGAAGAAGGAAGTCCTCTGTGTAGATTCTCATCTTTCTTTTCCCTTCAGTACCCCTCATTCAGTCCATTTGACCATGACCCCTGTTACTCCTAGCAAGTCAATTCCACAGGCGTCATTTATAGCATCTCAACTAACACATCTACTCACTTGATCTTGCAGCCCACTTTAAAAACTGGGGTCATTTACATTGACAGTACTCCTTTTCTAAGGATGAAACTCTCACTTCCACCTCAGATTTAGGGTTAGTGGACTCCCATTTTCCCCAAATCAAATTTATATACAGTGCTGTGGCACTCTCAGAAGTTACCAGACTGCATCTGCTCACCTACATTTATTTCTCCAATCCCACTCCAACTTGTAACCATCCCTTTGACTGGAAAAGTACTGGGTTAGCCCAAATTTAGGACACCCATGGGCAAGAGCAGGAATGCTGTTTTCTCAGTGTCCTGTTTTAACATGACTTTTTATCATGGTTCCTCCAGTGACCTCCAGTCTAGTAAATAGCACCTCTGCAACATTGTTTTCTAGGCCATTTTTGACTCCAATATTGTAGATACCTCGCCTCTTCCCTTGGCTGTCATTGTTCAGTTTCTCTTTGTACTTAGGCATAGTTCTAAGTCACACCAACTGTGGCCCCATTCTTAAACAGGGTACAATGGACAATATAGCACTGAGGATTTGCATTAAGCCCTGTAGTCTTCTTTTGAGTGAAAACACCAGGTAACCACCAAACTAGGTTGTGCCTTGTGACTTTAGAGTAGCCTGCATAGTTGATTACATACTTGTATTTGGAGAAGTCTGGTCAGCACAACGGCCTATGGTATAAGGATGAAGAGCAGCTACAGGATCAGCATAGCACCCTTGCTTCAAAATATCATTCTGTGGATGACTCCTCTAACGGATCTCACTAAATAACAAGAGACTCTCTCCCCATATGATTAACATGAAAAGACATTAGTCCACGTGAAATGTACTCTGTTCTTAACCTGTAAAGGTAAAGTTAACCTGTTTTTATTACATAAGTCAGAGACCCAAAACCTCAAGAGTGGTTTGCTCATGTGTACATATGTGTAGTGTGTATCTGGCAGACCATGGGGCAGACAAGTTCAGTTAGAAGACACAGTGTTCAAGAAACTCCTCCAGTAAAGAAACTAAGAAACCTGGATGACCCAAAATCTGGGCCAGATATTCCTAAACTTGAGACTGGGAGAATGGTCACTGCTGTTTATAGGTGTTCCTCCTCCCTTACAGATGTGACTTGATAGTTCCTTATCTTTCCCAGATGCGATGTATTTCAAAACTTAGTTCTTGTTCATGTGACTTGGTTCACATGTCTTTGGTCTTAGACTCAACTGTGGATTAAGAATTGGCATGGATGAGGGCTGATGTGTTTTGAGTCAGACTTTATACAAAATATTCTGTGTTCCAGGGACTAGGAAGTGAAATTAGCTACCTTCATGACTTCACCTGCTGAGACCAGATGTCTCTGTGTGAAATCAGTGCCAGAGATGACAAATTAGAGTAAACAAATGTTGGGAGCCAATATCTATACCTACATGGCTGAGGCCTGTAAAGGCCCATCTGGAAGATCGCCTCTGACATAGGATATCACTTATACC
>NW_007175044.1:5346-13122 GCF_000164805.1 Carlito syrichta
TACATTTAAGATGATACAATTTCCATTGAAAAGATTTAAACAGTAATAAGCATTCATAGAAAACTTTTAAGTTTTGTTTAAGCTTTTAAGTTTCCCTTTGTTCAGATTATGACTTTAGTTTCTGATCCTGTAGGCCAATTTTAAGATCTTTGGATTAGTATACCGAAACTTTCTCAACAGTGTTGTTTTTGCTTCTAATATGACAATAGGAAATTTTACACATAGCCATGTATTAATATATTAGGAAAAAAGATTTAATTTTTGGGTTAAAGTCATAGTTTTATTAGAACAGAATGAGAATTATAGTGTTATGATTTTAAAAATCATACGTTAATGATAATTATAAGATTTAATGATAAGGTATTAGCTTAATAAGATATAGCATAGTATTAAAGTCCAATCACTAGATTATATAAAAGTTAAAGTTTAGACATAGGAAATTCACTTAAGTCATGGTTAGGTTTTATAGTTTAAGAATAAGTTTTAATTGTTATAGAATTACAGGACACTACGTTGAATCATAATAGGTTAATAGAATAACTAAGTCATTTAAGCAAACTTATAGATTACAGTATAATGTTAAGTTGATAATATTAATTGTTAAAAATATTAGGAGTCAGTAAACTTGGATTTAACTTAGAAAAGTTTTTGTATTAATCAGGATTTAGAACAAAGAGTATAATATGAATGATTTATTGAACATTATAGAAAACACTTTGAACAATCTGTATTGAAATTGTGCACCTGTGATTTTAATATAAGTTTTGTGAAGTATGTCATACATCATGGAGCTCGAATTGTTTGCTTGGAACTTGCAAGTCTTGTGATGTTCTTGTGATGCATGGTTTGTAAAGCATGGAACTTGTACGTCCCCAGAAAGTGATTATCACACTGCTGGAGGGTATAGAAAATGGTATATAAGTTGGAAAAGGTTTGAATAAAATTGGCTTCAGTCCTGATCAGACTATTCCCAGAAGAACTGCCTCCGAGTGGTCTCTTCTCACCGTCCAGATTCTCCGGTGTGGGTCCTAACCCACCCTTGGTCAGTGCTGGTCACCGACAGCTTTGGCGCCCGAACCCAGGGACCTGACTCTGGTAATTGTATATATATATATGTTCCCCATATGTTCATTCATCTCGTTTCTGGACGGACCTTGCCTTAGGGTGCTGCAGCTCCCCCGGAGTGCGCCGGTCGATAGGCAAGCAGAGTGATTGTATAGTGTCGCCGATGGACTGCGTGACTCATTATCACCGTAAAAAGAGCGATTCTGTTTTTGTAGAGATATTACTGTATATTGTGTATATTGTTTGTTATTACAGTTATGGGGAACTGCGGCTCCAAGGAAAGGAGAGCCTATATTCGTATTATGTGTAAAGCTTTGAAACATAAAGGGGTAAAGGTAAGTAGAGATAAAGTAAATTCTTTTCTAGATTTTGTACAGAAAGTTAATCCATGGTTCCTGGATCAGGGTACTTTAGAATTAGAAATATGGGATGAGGTAGGCAAAAATATGAAAAAATGGTATGATAATCATGGTGCAACAAGATTCTTATTCCCTATGGAATATTTTGCGGGAAACGTTAGTTTTAAATCCTAATTATGGTTCTTTCCCCAGTGACTCAGACTCTGAGGAGGATGAGGCAGCTAAAGAAAATGATTCTGGAGACCAGTTATCTCCTGGGGATGATGCATAATTAAATGAGGAAGTAGCTAAGTATAATATTCCTGATTGGTCATCTTTTTCTTTCCCTGTGGTCTATAAAAATAGGGCTATGTTACCATTTAGTGACCAAAGAGTGGAATTGCCAAATAAATATTTGCCAGGAATTCAAGGGACTATACAAAAGGCTTTAGAATCAGAAGACTCTCTTCATTGTTTTCCTGTTGACATAGAATTTGAACCCCCTAAATGGGAACCTATACCAATGAAATTATTAAAAGACTTGAAAGCTGCTTGTCATGATTATGGCTCAACAGTGCCATATACACTAGCCTTCTTAGATGGGCTACATGCTTGGTGGATGACTCCTTATGATTGGTTTCAAGTGGCTAAAAGATGTTTGACAGGAGGACAATTTGTGCTATGGAAAATGGAGTATGAAGAGTTAGTTAAAAGGAAAGTTGTAGAGCAGAATCTTACTAAACGAAGTCCAGAATGGGGTAATGTAACAATGGATATGTATATGGGAGTAGGAGAATATTGTAATACCCAGGCTCAAGCACAATTGCATACAGATGTACTTATGGCTGTGAGTGATAAGTGTTATAGCCTGGAAGCGGCTACCTTCTCCCGATCATACCATGCCTGGCCTTACCACTGTAAAGCAAAGATCAGATGAGCCATATGAAGAGTTTATTGATAGATTGACTAATGCAGTAGGGAAGTTAGCCATAAACAAAGTAGCTGAAGACCTTATTAGTAAAACAATTGGTTGTAAAAATGCTAATAACACTTGTTAGGCTTTAATAAGACTGATAAAAAAGACTGGCAATATAATTGATTATATCAAACAATGCTAACAATAATTATGATGATTAAAAATCCTTCTTTCTTGCCACCCTTGCTGCACCTCTCTCTAAAGTTTTCCTTAAAAGTTAAGAATCCTGAAATAAAGCCTGAACTTAGACACACATTTCTTTTCCTTATAGAAATGTAGAAAGCTCAAGTAATAATAAACAAACGTATATAAGTAAAGTATAAGTGATATAAGTAATATAAGTAATGTATATAAGCAATATATATATAAGCAATATAAGCTATGCATATAAAGAATGTATAAGTAATATAAATAATATGTCATACATAAGTAATATGTAAATAATATAAATAAAATAATTAATATAAGCAATATATATAGCAATATAAGCAATATAAAAGCAATATAAATAATATATAAATAATAAATAATATAAGTAATACATAAACAATATATAAATAATTTATATAAATAAAAGTATATAAGTAATAAACAAAAGAATATCACTTTGCCGTCTTGCTTTAACTGTGGTCAAGTCAGACACATTAGCAGAGATTGTTTGATTAAGCAAGGTATAGCTAACTTACATGGCACACTGTCACCATTTACTGGGTCGACTTGACTAAAAACTTTGAGTTCCAATTGCCAAAAAGGCTTTCATTAAGCTAGAGAATGCTTATCTAAATTTCATAAAAAATGGTAATCCTTTAAATCAAAAACGAGCCACCATGGAGTACAGGACTGAACTTGTGTTCCTCCACCACAACAATATTAACTCCAGATGTTCGGGTAACCCCAATTCCTGTGGGAGAAGGGCCCTCTCCCAGAAGGAATAGTGGGTGTAACATTAAGCAGAAGTTCCTTGTCTTTACAAGGAATTTCCATTATTCCTGGAAGTGGTGGATTCGGATTACACAAGAGAAATCCAGGTGCTTGTTGCTCCCCCTAGCAAAACTGTGCAGTTTAACAAAGGTCAGAGAATAACCCAGTTGCTGCTCCTGCCTTATCATAAAACAGGTAAAATTAACTAACCTGCCTAGAAGTAACTCTGGATTTGACTCTAGCGATGTTGCTTTTTGGGTTCAGGAGGTTACTAACCCTAGACCTCTAGAAGATATATATATATATGAGGAGTTAAGATTAAAGGTTTATTGGACACCGGAGCCGATGTTTCCTGTATTGCCGGGAAAATTGGCCTGCTTTTTTGTTTACTCAAAAAGCTCCTTTAGGACTCATAGGCATTGGTCGAGTACCCTCAGTAGTCAATAACTCTAAAAATTTTAAATTAGACAAATGAGACTTCAAAAACTTTTTGCCCATACGTTACTCCATCTATCCCCTTTACATTATGGGGAAGAGATATTCTTGCTCAAATAAGCATGCATTTATATAGCCCTAATGATAAAGCTTCAGCACAAATGCTGTAGATGGGCTATGATCCCTTTAAGAGACTTGGCAAAGACAGACAGGGAATGCAGGAACCTGTCCACGTTAATGAAAAGACAAATTAAGCTGGTATTAAATCCATTGTTCCCAAGACCCTACTACCTGGAAAGCCAAAAAACCGGTTTGTTTGGAACAATAGCCCATGCCCTTAGAAAAGCTAAGGCAGTCAAGAAACTAGTTTTACAACAATTAAAGGTTGGTTATATAGAGCCTTCTACTAGCCCCCCTGAATGGCAACCACTAGCCCTGAAAACACTCCTAAGTTTTGTAATTAAGAAAAAATCTGGTATATGGAGACTTTTACAGGATTTAAGAGCTATTAACACTACTATGGGAACCATGGAGTGTTACAGCCTGTATTGCTATACCTGTTAATTTTAATATTATTGTTATTGATTTACAGAATTGTTTCTTTACTATACCTTTAAGCCCAGAGGATTGTAAACAATTTACATTCAGTTTACTCTCTGAGAATTTAAAAACTTTTGTTCCAGCTGCAGGAGGAGTCAACTCTGGAGGACTGAGACCTAACATACTATGACAAATGGATGTAACTCATTTTCCCCGCTTTGGAAAATTGTCTTATTTGCATGTGACTGTAGATACATTTTCTCATGTTATTTTAGCTTCAGCAAAAACTGGAAGAAGCCTACAAGGACGTGGTACATTTATTCTTTTGCTTTTCACAGCTAGGTATGCCAGAGTAACTGAAAACCAACAACGGTCCTGCATATACATCTAAATCTTTCCAGCAATTTTACTCCCAGTTTAATATTTCTCATCCCACAGAAATTCCCTACAACCCACAAGGTCAAGTCATAGTTGAAAGAGTTCACCAAACTTTAAAAAATCAATTGAGTTATAAGAGGGTGAGTTCAAGTATAGCTCTCCTCACCACATCTTGAATCATGCTTTATTTGCTATTAATCATTTAAATTTGAACTCTTCAGGCTATTCAGCTATGACTAGACATTGAAATCCAGAAGAAAGTATAAAACCTCTGATAAAATGGAAGCTTCTTACAGGAAAAGGGGAGAGCCTGCTTTATTTCATGCTCAAGTCAAACTTGTTACTAATCATAATTTTTCTTATGAAGGACATTTCAACTCCCTCCCTATTTGTTTCTATAATAATTCTGCTTTTAATAATTACCAGCCTTCTTGCTTAATGTCTACCTTTAAGTCTCTGAGTACAGAAAGCCCTTATCAGGACAATATCAAAGACGGTTGGCGACTGGAGATGTTAATGCCTGGAGGAACCACACCGAGCCGTGCGACTACAGCTTCATCGCCTTTCAGCGTATCTGCTTGCCCCTTCAATAATATGGAAAAGGACTGATCACTCATATGGCGAAATGCTGGCTTCCTGAAATGGAGAGACTGTGCTTATAATTGTAAGGTGGACTATGCTATACCTGGTGAAAAACTATATATCAGTGACTGGGGTTTTAATGGCTCTACACTTGCCACAACTAGAAGGTACCCGTATGAATGGGCTACATCTATGTTTCAAAGTTGTCTATCCTCTAATCATTCATTACAGACTCAGCTTTATTGATTGTTTGCAGCAACAGGTCCTGTAACACTTTATTGTCCTCATTCTGGTTTTACAACCTTTTTACAGGCTTGTGTTGATTCCCCATATGTTTTGTTAATTGCTAATGCTCATTCTATTTACTCGGTAATATATAATTTTGGTCATTTTGAAATTAATTATAAAAATTGTACTTTGTCTAATTGTATTATTAATTGTACTTTGTCTAATTGGTAACCCATATCAAGTATTTCTGTTAAAGCATACTTCTTACGTTTTTGTGCCTGTTCAGCTACTGGAACCGTGATATTCTTCTCCAGGTACTTATATTTTAGACAAGCCACAGCAATGTTAAATACGTCTTATAGGTTTGTTGCAGCTTTAATTTTATGAATTTCTGCTTTAATAGCTATCATAGGATCTGTAGCAGCGTCTGCCACTGCTTTGGCTCAAGAAGTTCACACAGCTAATCATGTGAATGACTTGTCTCAAAACGTTAGCTTAGCTTTATTCACTCAAGAACAGATAGATAAAGGTATTATTGATAGGTTAAATGCTTTAGAATCAGCATTAGTATATATAGGAAATCAAATTCAGCATATTAAGGTTCAGATGTCTGTAGCTTGTTACGCACACTTTAAATGGATTTGTGTTACACCCTTGCCATATGATGGTCAGAATGTCAGTTGGACTGATGTTCAGAAACTTCTTATGGGAGTTTGGCAGTCTTCTAATTCTTCTTTAAACATTCAACAGTTTCATAGTCAGATTACTGCTGTTTTTCAGGCACATCTTTCCTCACTTTCAGTTTCTCAACTAGCATCTAGATTTACTTCTTCCCTTTCTCAGTTTGTGGCTTCCAATTCTGTTTGGAATCTGATCTATAATTTCATTGCTATTGGTATAATTGTCCTTTTTCTGCTGTTTATTTTTCCAGTCATCATCCAACGTTTAAGGAAAGCAGTTCAACGTAACTCTGATAATATTCATTTGGTAGTTCTTACTAATAAAACAAAAAAATAATGTCATCTATCAGCTGGTCACTTATGTCATAAAGGCTAATATTTTATGTCATCTGTGTCATCAGCTCACCATTCTTCATTCTCCCTATGTCCCCTCAAGTCTTTACGCTCTTGGTATTCAGTGACAGGTAAGATTCTAGCCACCTGGTATGAACCTAAGATAGGCATTCCCTGTGGGGAAGGGGAACGGGCCAATGACGGGTAACAACTATGGTGAAGCAAGAACAACCTAAGAGAGAAGTCAAGATGCTTTATGTATGTTTTTAATAAAAAAGGGTTAAATGTTGGGAGCCAACATCTATAGTTACATGGCTGAGGCCTGTTAAGGCCCATCTGGAAGATCACCTCTGATGTAGGATATCACTTATACCTATAATATTGGCATGTGATTAGTGACCAGTGTGCATACATGGCAGTAAAACTTATAAGTAAATATCAATATGCCTGATGGAGAGTGCACAGCAGAATTATTTTTCTCTGTCTTTCTAAGTTTTACTTCTTTCTAGATATTTTTTAACTTCTATTTCCTGGTAGACTGGTTAGTTAGCTCTTGTTCCCAAAGGCAGTTTCTTCTAGGATTAAGATTAGAAACTAAATTACCAAAATAGTTTTATTGCCCTGCCTCTAGTCAGGCAGGACGTTTTTCTAGTTTCATTACATGCCAAAACTCTGTTTGCTTCAGCCCATGGCCATTGTCATGGTAACCATGCAGTTCCTTATCCAAGAGTGTGACAGCTACTGTTTGATTTTTAGAATAGACTTGTTTGGATAAAGCATACATTTAAGATGATACAATTTCCATCGAAAAGATTTAAACAGTAATAAGCATTCATAGAAAACTTTTAAGTTTTGTTTAAGCTTTTAAGTTTCCCTTTCTTCAGATTATGACTTTAATTCCTGTTCCTGTAAGGCAATTTAAAGATCTTTTGATTAGTATACCTAAACTTTCTCAACGGTGTTGTTTTTGCTTCTAATATGACAATAGGAAATTTTACACATAGCCATGCATTAATATACTAGGAAAAAAGATTTAAGTTTTGGGTTAAAGTCGTAGTTTTATTAGAATAGAATGAGAATTATAGTGTTATGATTTTAAAAATCATATGTTAATGATAATTATAAGATTTAATGATAAGGTATTAGCTCAATAAGATATAGCATAGTATTAAAGTCCAATCACTAGATTATATAAAAGTTAAAGTTTAGACATAGGAAATTCACTTAAGTCATGGTTAGGTTTTATAGTTTTAAGAATAAGTTTTAATTGTTATAGAATTACAGGACACTACATTGAATC
>NW_007175045.1:0-465 GCF_000164805.1 Carlito syrichta
GTAGCTGCATGCAGGTGAAGTTTGTGCCTCCAACTGGCCCTCACTTCCCCTGGTTTGGAACCAGGTACTCTTTGTGTACAATCCCCTTCCTTTATCCTCTGGCAGTGCCCAGTGACTGCTAATCCCTCCCTTGTGCTAATGTGATTAATGTTCAGGTCCCACTTATGAGTTAGAACATGTGGTGTTCAGTTCTTTGCTTATGTGGTAGATCACTGAGTCTCCCACTCCATCAATTTGCTGAAAAGTTTATGATTTTGTCTTTCTTTAAGTCTGCATAATAATCCATCCTGTAAACATACCACATTTCTCTCACCTAGGCTACTTTCAACAGGGACTTAAGTTGGTTCCATGTTTTTGCATGAATAGTATGGCTATAAACTTGCATGCGTGTCTTTTTTAAAGAAAGATTTATGTTCCTCTTGGTATTTCCCCAGGAGAGGGATTGCAGAATTGTATTGTATGGAA
>NW_007175046.1:0-370 GCF_000164805.1 Carlito syrichta
TGAGGACAAAGTGCCTGTACTTGTAACTGAATAGGGAGGTCAGGGCTCAGAGTCTCCCCGTGAGCCCCAGGTAACCTTGGAGGTAGGGGGGAAACCTGTGACTTTTCATGTGGATTCAGGAGTGGAGCGATCCGTATTATTAAAACCACAAGGCCCTCTCTCAGACAAAATCTCATGGGTTCAAGGAGCTAACGAGATAAGACTGACACACTGGACCACTAAGAGAACAGTGAATTTAAGCACTGGTACGGTCGCCCATGAGTTCTTAGTTCTTCCTGATTGCCCATACCCTTTGTTTGGGAGAGATCTGTTGACAAAAGTGAAAGCAAATCTCAGATTTCGGTCAGCCGGGGTGACAGTAACAGATTCA
>NW_007175047.1:0-1110 GCF_000164805.1 Carlito syrichta
CATGACGTCTTGCTAATGGCAAAACAAGAATCAGGGTTTAAAACAGGATTCTGGGGAAAGGGAGTCCTCATATACAGGACATTACATGGCCCCTTGGTAAAAGAAGAATAAGGAATCTTTGATACATTATTCCACAATCCGAAAAATACTCAGGGCATCTTGAAGCAGTATAAACAAGAATCAAGGCTTCACGCTCGTCTCATGTTTCAGAGATATTTGGCTTTTGGGTATTATGAATCAGTCATTTCCGGACTCCAGCAACATTCTGGTCATGTTGAGAGTTGTAATCGGGTATCTGATAGTACACATCCCTTAAGTTCCTCGGGACAATTAAGGCCAGATTCCCGGAAAAAAAGTATCATATTGCCGTATTTTAATGTAACTTTTGTCTTAAGATGATCTTGGTAATCCTTAAATTTTCGTTTGTACTTTATTTGTAGTGAGGTCGAGGGATTTGCAGTTACCAAATATTTAGTATGAATTATTAAAATGTAACCAGGATCCATGGATTCCATGTCCCTAGGAAATATCTGGGCACACGCATTTTTGTATACAGTGTTTGGAATCCACATGGACAGGGAAATTCAGGGCATCTTGCTGTGAACTGAAGGGAATCCGGTTCTTGGAGTTATCTATCGCCTATATCTACAAAGTCTCTTGATAAGATTTAATCAGCAATCTGGGCTTATATGTCCCCACATTTTTAGTGTGTCTTTTGAAAAGGGACCAGTAATCTTGGGTTTCAATTCCTCAAGAACTTTGTGGGAGTCTTTCTCTTGATATCTAAGCAACTGGAATTCTAGGTCACCAGGAAATATCTTGGCGTCTTGCTGAGAATAAAGCAGGAATTTCATTAATGGGAGTCATCATATACAGAACACAACACAACCTGTTGCTACGGAAGAATAAGTAATCTTGGTTACACGAGGTTTCCATCCCCAAAACCTACAGAGCATCTTGATAAGAGATAACCACCATTCAGGTTTTGGGAGTAGGAATCAGGATAATGGGAGTCCTCATATACAGGAAACTGCACAGTCTATTGCTAAAGAGAAAAGGGAATCTGGTTTACACACGTTCTCCATCCCAATAAAACTTCAGGGTTTCTTG
>NW_007175048.1:0-969 GCF_000164805.1 Carlito syrichta
TCTTATTGCCATATTTGAATGTAACTTCGGTCGTAAGATGAATTGGTAATCCTTGAATTTCCGTTTGTACTTTATTTGTAAAGGGGCCGAGGGATTTGCAGTTGCCAAATATTTAGTGCGAATTATTAAAATGTAACCAAGATCCATGGATTCCAAGTCCCTAGGAAACAGCTGGGCATCTGCACTTTTGTACACAGTGTTTTGGAATCCACATGGACAGGGAAATTCAGGTCATATTGCTGAGAACGGAAAGGGAATCCGGTTCTTGGTGTTCTCAATCGACTAAATCTACAAAGTATCTTGATGAGGTTTAATCAGCAGTCTGGGTTTTTTTCGCCAAATTTTTAGTGAGTCTTTTAAAAGGGGACCAGGAATCGTGGGTTCCAATTCTTCAACAACTTTATGGGAGTCTTTTTCTTGATATCCAAGGAACTGGAATTCTATTTGACCAGGTAATATCTTGGCGTTTTGCTGAGAATGAAGCAAGAATTTCAGAAATGGGAGTCCTCATATACAGAACACTACACGACCTGTTGCTACAGAAAAATAAGGAATCTTGGTTACACGAGGCCTCCATCCCAAAAAGCTACAGACCGTCTTGCTAAGAGATAACCACCATTCAGATTTTGGGAGTAGGAATCTGGATAATGGGAGTCCGTATATACAGAAAACTTCACTGTCTCTTGCTAAAGGAGAATAAGGAATCTGGTTTACACGTGTCCTGCATCCCAATAAAACTTCAGGGATTCTTGCTAAGGGCTAAACACTTACTTGGGTTTTTGAAGCATAAACTAGGGAAATGAAAAGCTCATATACAGGCAAATGCACTGACTTTTCCTAAGAAAGAATAAGGAATGTGGGTGACATGTTTTCTCAATCTCCAAAAAATTATATGGCGTCTTCCTAAGATCTAAACAGAATCAAGCTTTCGATGCATGCATCTCTAAACGGAGTACTCATATACAGGTA
>NW_007175049.1:0-844 GCF_000164805.1 Carlito syrichta
CAATTCCTCAAGAACTTTATGAGAGTCATTCTTTTGAAATCCAAGCAACTAGAATTTTAGGTCACCAGGAAATATCTTGGCGTCTTGCACAGAAATGAAGCAGGAATTTCAGTAATGGGAGTCCTTTATATACAGAACACTACACGACCTGTTGCTACAGAAGAATAAGGATTCTTGGTTACAGGAGGCCTCCATCCCAAAAAACCTACAGACCTTCTTCCTAAGAGACAACCACCATTCAGGTTTTGGGAGTAGGAATCTGGATAATGGGAGTCCTCCTATACAGGAAACTGCACTTCCTATTGCTAAAGGAGAATAAGGATGCTGGTTTACATGTTTCCTCCATCCCAATAAAATGTCAGGGTTTCTTGCTAAGGGCTAAACACAAATTTATGTTTTTGAAGCATAAACTAGGGAAATGAAATCCTCATATACAGGCAAATGCACTGACTTTTCCTAAGAAAGAATAAGGAATGTGGGTGACATGTTTTCTCAATCGCCAAAAAATATACGGCGTCTTACTAAGATCTAAACAAGAATCAAGCTTTCGATGCATGTATCTCTGAACAGGAGTACTCATATACATGTAACTGCACGGCTGTTGCTAAAAATAAGGAATCTGGGTATACGAGTCCTCAGTCCTGAAAATCTACAGGATATCATGCTGACGGCTAAAGAAGAATCAGGGATTTGAGACATGAATGAGGGTAATAGCAATCCTCATATATAGGAAACTACATGGCCTTTTGCTAATAAAAGAGAAGAAATATGATTTCCACGGTTCCTCTATCAAAATATGTACATGACTTCTTTTTAAGGGCTAAACAAGAATCAGGGTTTCGAT
>NW_007175050.1:0-547 GCF_000164805.1 Carlito syrichta
CATCAGCTCCTAGACTCTTCTGGGTCATCTAGACATATTCACAAGGCAGTGCACCACTAATGAAACTGAGCACACTGGTTCTTACTCAAAGTGTGGGGCTCCAGCCTACCCACTGGACTCCTGACGTTGACCACATTGGGTCTTCAGGAGACAGAAACCATAATACGAGATCTTGCTCAGGTTTTCTCTCTTACTCACTCTACCTCCATACTGACCCTAGTACTTCCCAATGTGTCCCTGCATGGTGTACCAAACCTCCTGTATCTGGGGATCTGTCACTCCTTCTTTTGTGTTACTAGGTGCCTTCCTAAACCTAGCTCATCTATGTGACTGTCAACACCCAATGACCCTGAACACCTTGGTCCCTACCTTACTCTTGGAAGGATTTCTTAGAGCCAGACATGTCCTCAAGATCTGTTCCATGACTGTAACACTTAGAAGTTGTTGGATTCCATGAGTCTCTGTTTTCCTCACTGGAACACACATCTGAAGATGAAACTGTTCTCTTGAGAATACTGAGTGCACCACTCTCAGCTGTATCTCAGAG
>NW_007175051.1:0-3516 GCF_000164805.1 Carlito syrichta
CTAAATTGGTCAGGAAACCAGCCAGCCAACTGGTAAGTGAGCTAGCTAGTGGGGCAGCAACTCAGTCAACTAGTTAACCCAGCTAACTAGTCGGCCGACTACTCGGCTGACTTGTTAAACCAGCTAACAAGTCGGCCGAGTAGTCCGCAAATGGGTTTAACCAGCTAAATAGTCGTCTGCCTCAGCAGCCAACAAGTTAATTCACCTAGCTGACTGGTTAACCAACTCTTTAAGTCACCTAGTTAACTCGTTTAACAACTAGTTAAAACAGTTAGCTAACTCAATAACCAACTCGTTAAGTCAGCTAGCTACCTCACTAGCCAACTAGTTAAGTCAGCTATCTAAGTCAGCTAGCTAACAAGGGAGATAACTAAGTCAGCTACCTGACTAGTTAGCTAACTATTTAAGTCGGCTACTTATTTCTGCTATCTAACTAGATAGCTAATTATTAAATCAGCTAGTTAAATAGTTAGCTAAATATTGAATTCAGGTAGTTAAGTCAGCTAGATAACGAGTTAAGTCAGCCAGTTGTCAACTAGCAAAGTAATTAAGTCACCTAGCTAAGTGAGCTTTCTAATTTAGTCAATTGTTTAAGACAGCTAACTAGGTAGTTAGCAAATGGGATAAGTCAGCAGGTTGAGTCAGGTACTTAGCTAGTTAACTAATGTGTTAAGTCAGCTGATTGAGTCAGCTAGCTAGTTACTTAGCGAACTGGTGAGTCAGCAGCTTGAGTAGGCTAGCTAGATAGTTACCTAATGAGTCAAGTCAACTGGATAAGTCAGCTAGCCAGCTAGTTAGCTAAAGAGTTAAGTCAGCTGATGGAATCAGCTAGCTAGCTCGTTAGATAATGAGTTAAGGCAGATGACTAAATCAGTTAGCTAGCACGTTAGTTAATGAGTAAGCTAACTAGTTAGCTAGCTGCTTAAGTCAGTCAGCTAGCTAGGCAGCTAACTATTTAAGACAGCTTGTTAGGTAGTTAGCTGGTTAGCTTACTATTTAAGTCAGCCACCTAACTAGGTAGCTATTTAGTTGGTTAAATATTAAATCAGCTGACTAGCTAGGTAGCTAACTAGTTAAGTCAGCTAGTTAAGTAAGCTGGCTAGCCAGCTGGCTAGCTAGGTATGGACCTAGTTAAATCAGTTGACTAGGCAGCAGGCTATCTGGTTAATTCAGCTAGTTAAGAGAGCCAGGCAGCCAACTGGCAAGGTAGGTAGCTAGCTAGTTAACTCAGCTATATAGCTTCATGGCTAGCTAGTGATGTTACCGAGTAAGTCAGCTGGATAGCCAACTGGCTAACTGGTTAAATCACCTAGTTTAGTCATCTGTCCAGCAAACTGCGTAGGTAGGTAGCTAGCTAGATAAGTCAGCTTACTAGCCAGCAGGCTAGCTGTTCAATTCACCTAAAGTCAGTTGGCTAACCTGTTGGCTAGGTAGGGAGTTAGCTAGATTAGTTAGCTGGCTAGCCAGCTAGCTAGTTTAAGTCAACAAGGTAAGTCAGCTGGAAAGTCAGATGGCTAGATAGGTTGCCAGCTATTTAAGTCATCTGGGTAGTCAGCTGAGTAGCTGGTTGAGTTGGCTAGTTAAGTCAGCTGGCAAACAGCAGGCTAGGTAGTTAAGTCAACTCATTAAGCCAGTTGTCTATCCAACTGGTTAGCAAGTAATAAAGGTAGTTAATTTGTATGGCTAGCCATCTGGCCAGCTAGTCATTTCAGCTAGTTGTCAGCTGGCTGGCTAGGAAACTAGCCTTATAAGTCAGCTAGTTATGTCAGCTTGGTTGCTAGTTAAGTGAGCTAGTTATGGCAGCTGGCTAGCTAGATATCTAGCTAGGTAACTAGTTGGTTAAGACAGCTAGTTAACCTAGCTGTCTAGCTAAGTAGCTAGCTGTTTAAGTAAGCTAGTTAAGTCAGCTTGCTATGTAGTTAAGTCAGTGAATTAAGTCATTTGGCTAGCCAGCTGCCTATGTGGGGAGCTAGCTAGTTAAGTCAGCTGATTAGCTAGTTAGCTAGCTAGTTATGTAACCTATTTAAGTCAGCTCCCTAGCCAGCTGGTTAGCTAGGTAGCTGGGTAGTTAATTCAGCTGACAAACCAGTGGGATACATAGGTAGCTGGCTATTTAAGACAGCTGCCTATCGATCTGGCTGACTAGGTAGCTAGGTAATTAGGTCACCCTGCTCATCAGCTGGCTAGCTAGTTAAGTCACCTAGTTAAGTCAGCTGCCTAGACACCCGCCTAGCTAGGTTGATAGAGAGTTAAGTCAGCTAGATGTGTCAGCTATCTAGCTAGTTAATTCAGCTAGTTAAGTCAACTGGCTATTCAGCTGTCTAGGTAGGTAGATAGTAAAGTGTGGTGGCTAGCCAGCTGTCTACTTCGTAAAGTCAGCTAGTTAAGTCAGCTGGTTAGCCTGCTGGCTAGCTATGTAGCTAGGCAATTAGTCATCTGGTTAGCCAGCTGGCTATCTAGGTAGCTAGCTATTTATGTCAGCTGTCTTCAGCTTGCTAGTTAGTTAAGTCACCTAGTTTATCAGCTGACTAGCCAGCTGGCTAGCTAGGTAGCTTGCTAGTTAAGTAAGCTGGATACACAGTTGGCTAGCAATATGTCACCTAGTTAATTCAGCTGGATATCCAGTTAACTAGCTATGTAGCAAGCAAGTTAATTCAACTGGCTAGATAGCAGGAGAGCAAGTTAAGACAGCTAGTTAAGTCAACTGACTAGCCAGCTCTCTAGCAAGATTGTGACATAGTTATGTCTGTTACCTAGCCAGCTGGTTAGCTAATTACGTCAGCTAGTTAAGTCACTTGCTATCCAGCTGGCTAGAGTGGTAGAGAGCTACTTAAGTCAGTTGGCTAGCCAGATTGCTAGCTAGGTAGCTAGCTAGTTATGCCAACTATTTAGCCAGCTGTCTAACTAATTTAATCACATAGTTAAGTAGGCGGAGTAGCTATCTGGCTCTCTAGGTAGCCTCTAGTTACATCAGGTGGATAGACAGCTGAGTAGCTAAATAAGTCACCTTGTTCATTCAGCTGGATAGCCAGGGGCTAGCTATGTAGCAAGCTAGTTAATTCAACTGGCTTGAAACAGGCCAGCTAGTTAAGAGAGCTAGTTTAGTTAGTTGGCTAGCAAACTGGCTCGTTAAATAGTGAACTAGTTAAGTCAGTTGGCTAGCCAGCTGGCTTGCCGGTTATGTCAGCTATTTAAATCAGCTGGCTATCCATGTGGCTAGAGAGGTAGAGAGTTAGTTAAGTCAGCTGACTAGTCGCCTGGATATCTAGTTAAGTCAGCTAGTATAGTCACCTCTTAATCAACTAGTTAAGTAAACTGGCTAGACAGCTGCATAGTTATTTAAGTCACCTCGTTAAGACAGTTGGCTAGGTAACTCTCTAGGTAGTTAAAAAGCTAGTTAAGTCGGAAGGCTAGACAGCTGACTAGCTAGTTATTTCACGTAGTTAAGTCAGCCTGCTAGCTAGGTAGATAGCTAGTTAAGTCAGCTAGTTATATCAGCTTTCTACCTAGTTAAGT
>NW_007175052.1:0-839 GCF_000164805.1 Carlito syrichta
ATGCAATTAATTTTGTTGTGAAGGCTTTTGTGGTTTTCCCTGAAATGTCTCTGACTTTAATGAAGGCTTCTGATCATTAAGGATGTTGACAATTTTCTTCTTCATGTGAAGACTCTGATATACAATAAAACTGATTTATAATAGTTCTTCTGAAATGTATGATGTTAATAGGATTTCATCCCAGTCTAATAGAGAGACAGCAAAACAATGCATTTAACTAATAGGTCAAATCTGAGAGCTCAATGAAAAACAAACGTAATTCTTGCTTGAAAACAAAAAACTGATGTAGATCTGGAAGCAGAGAATTATATTCCAAACAGTTATCCAGACTCCAGCTTCCTTTGACCTTGTGCTCCACCACATTCAACACACAAAAGCCAACTTGCTGTGGAAATCATCTCAATCCCATCTTGCCATGGACCAGAAAGAATATAAGATGGTTAAGTGCCAGGACTAAATGTAATAGATATTATTAGCATCATATTCTTTGGTCAGCCAACCTGGATGAATGAGATTGGGATTTTCAACAAGCTATGAGCCTAGTGGAAAAGGAAAATGTTAAGGAAAACAATTTTCCAGTCTACATGACAAGAGTTTCTCTGCTGTGTCATATAAAATAAGGTATGAGTTAATTCAGGACTTCTCAAATTCATGATGTGTTAGGGTTTTCTCTCTGGTATGCATTCTGATGTGATGTACTCTAAGAGTTGCCCTACGAACAAAAATTTTCCCACATTCACCACATTCATAGGGTTTCTCCCCTGTGTGAATTCTCTGGTGTACTCTGAGAGTTGTGAGGTGGGCAAAACCTTTCCCACATTCATTACACTCATAAGGTG
>NW_007175053.1:0-769 GCF_000164805.1 Carlito syrichta
ATTAACTAACTGACTTAACTAGCTAGCTAACCAGATAGCCAGCTGACTTTACTAGCTGAAATAACTAGTTAGCTACCTAGCTAGCTAACTACATAGAGAGGTGACTTAACTTGCTGACTTACCTTGCTAGCTAGCTGATATAACTAGCTGACTTAACTAGCTATCTACCTAGCTACCAAGCTGACTTAACTAGCTGAAATAACTAGTTAGTCAACTGTCTACCATCTGACATAACTAACTTTTTAACTAGCTAGTGAGGTGGCTAGCCAACTGACTTAAAGAGCAGACTTAAATACCTAGCCAGCTGGTTAGTCAGCTGACTTAATTAGTTGATTAACGAGCTAGGCAGTTGGCCAGCCAGGTGACTATACTAGCTGACTTAACTAGATATCCAGGCAGCTAGCCACCTGACTTAACTAGCTCTCTACCTCTCTAGCCACATGGATAGCCAGCTGATTTATCTAGCTGACATAAGTTGCTAGCCAACTGGCTAGCCAACTGACTTAACTTGGTCAATACCTAGCCAGCCAGTTTGCTAGCCAGCTGACTTAACTAGCTTTCTTAGTTAGCTGGCCTGCATTCTAGCCAGTTGAATTAACTAGCTTGCTACATAGCTAGGCACATGGTTATCCAGCTGCATTAACTAGGTGACTTATCTAGCTAACCAACTGTCTAACCAGGTGACTTAACTAGCAAGCTATGTAGCTAGCCAGCTGCCTTCTCAGATGACTTAACTAGGTGACGTAGCTAGCTGGCCAGATGGCTAGAG
>NW_007175054.1:0-1063 GCF_000164805.1 Carlito syrichta
TCTGTCCTGCCCTGGATACTAACTTCAGCTTGCCTTTTCCGATGGCCTGCCCTGGGATCGTGGAATTGTCTCGTCAGCGGTCACAGTCGCTTAAACCAACTCCCTGCAACACATTTCTCAGTATTTATTTCCTACTGGCTCTTTCTGGTTGAGCCCTGACTGATACACCAATTTATCATCTGTAATATTTGACATATAAATGGTAATATTTTTGAATGTCCTATAGTTTGTTCCATTGATTTGACTTTAAATCAAGCGAATATTTTTACACACAATCTATCCATTTTTAACAGAAGTCGGTTAAAATTTCTCACCATCCCGCGCCTTTGGGAGGCTGAGGTGAGTGGATTGCCTGAGCCCGCGGGTTCGAGACCCGCCTGGGCAGCGAGACCTCATCTTTACAATAAATCAAAAAATTAGCTGGGCGTGGTAGCACGCGCCTGTAATTCCGGCTACTTGGAAGGCTGAGGCGGAAGGATCACCAGAGCCCAGCAGGTCGAGGCTGCGGTGGCCGGGAGCGGCCACTGCACTCCCGTCTGGGCGACAGAGTGAGACTCCAACTCAAAAAAAAAAAAAAAAAAATTTCTCACCATAAGATAGACACACTAATTTCTCCTTATAATTTTGCCAAATTTTGATTTATATGCTTGAGTTCAGGATCAGTCAGCGTCAGTAATTCAGTTTTGAGTGAAACAAAGTCTGCTAACAACTTGAAGTTAATGTTAGAAAGCTGTGAGATCATGTATTGCATTTTAAATGTTTCCCCAATGGGGCCTCACCTGGCCAGCTCAAGTTATTTATCAGAATATCCCTCCCAACCACATATGGCAGGAGAGTTCTCTATATCATCGCCTCTCCTACATCTCGAGTGATTTTAGCACCCTGTAGATATTAGTGCTCTAGGTCACTCTGAAAATCCTGTCCAATTTCTTTTAAGTATTACGTTTTATCTTAAAATTTTTTTGATTTTGCATTTTATTCTAAATATACCTGCTGTGATGTGAAGTCTTTCTCACTACCAACACCCAGAAATGCTAACTTAAGTATACAAATATTTAAATAT
>NW_007175055.1:0-2130 GCF_000164805.1 Carlito syrichta
AAGTCAGCTACTTAATTCAGCTAGCTTCCCAGGTTGCTAGCTAGGTACCTAACTAGTTAAGTCAGCTGGCTAGCCTGCTGGCTACCTGGTTAAATCAGCTAGTTAATTCAGCTGGTCAGCCAGCTGGCTGTCTAGTTGAGTCAGCTAGTTAAGTCAGCTGTCTAGCCACCTGGATAGCTGGCTAATTCAACTAGTTAAGTCAGCTGGACAGCCAGCTGGCTTGCTAGGTAGCTGCTAATTAAGTCAGCTAGTTAAGTCAGTTGGCTAAGTAGGTAGCTAGCTAGTTAAGTCAGGTAGTTATGCCAGCTGGCTAGCTAGTTAAGTCTGTTAGTTAAGTCTGATTACTTTCCAGATGCCTGTCAGGGTAGCTATCTAGTTAAATCAGCTGGCTAGTCAGCTGGATAGTTGCTTAAATTACATAGTTAAGTCAGCTGACTGGCCAGGAGATTAGCTAGGTAGTTAGGTAGTTAAGTCCACTGGCAAGTCAGCAGACTATATAGATAGGTACCTAGTTAAGTCACATGGCTAGACATCAGGCTATCTAGTTATGTCAGCTAGTTAATTCAGCTGGCTAGCCAGCTGCCTAGGTAGGTAGATAGCTAGTTAAGTGTGCTGGCTAGCCAGCTGGCTACTTAATTAAGTCAGCTAGTTAAGTCAGCTGGCTAGCCTGCTGGCTAGCTAGGTAGCTACACAATTAAGTCAGTTGTCTAGCCAGCTGGCCAGTAGTTAATTCAGCTAGTTTAGTCAGCTGGCTAACCAGCTGAATAGCTACTTAATTCAGCACATTGAGTCAGTTGTCTAGCTAGCTGGCTAGCTAGTTAAAAAGCTAGTTACACCAGATGGGCAGCCAGCTGGCTCCCCAGTTATTTCAGCTAGTTAAGTCAGCTGGCTAGCTAGATAAGTCACCTAGTTAATTCAGCTAGATAGCCAACTGGCTAGCTATGTAGCTATGTACATAGCTATGTAGTTATGTAGCAAGTTAGTTAATTCAACTGGCTAGAAAACAGCCCATCTAGTTTAGTCAGCTAGTTAAGTTAGCTGGTTAGCCAGCTGGCTACCTAGGTGGCTGGCAAGTTAAGCTGGCTCGTTAGCAGGCTGGTCAGGTAGTTGGACAGCTAGTTAAGCCGACTGGCTAGCCAGGTGATCAGCAGGGTGACTGTCTAGTTAAGCTGGGTGGCTATCTCACTGTCTAGCCAGTCGGCTGGCTATTTATGCCAGCTGGCTAGCCAGCTGGCCATCCTGCTAGCTAGCTAGCCGGCTGCCTAGGTAGCTAGCCACCTGTGTAGCCGACTAGTCAATCATGTAGCTAGCTAGTTAAGTCAGCTGGCTAGCCAGCTAGCCAGCCAACTAGCTAGTCAACTACTTAAAGCATCTAGCTAGCCAGCTAGAAGTCAATTCAGCTAGCAAGTCAGCTAACAATTCAGCTAGATTGTTAAGTCAAGTAGCTACTCAGGTTGCTAGCCAGCTAGTTACTTAAGTCTGCTGGCTAGTCAGCTATCTAGTCAGCTAGATAGTTAATTTAACTAGCCAGCTAACTTGCCAGTTACCTAGTTAGTTAAGTCAGATAGCTATATAGCTAATTGGCTTGTTTGCTAGCTAGTTATGTCAGCTAGTTAGCCAGCTAGCTAGTCGGCTAGCTAAATAAGTCAGTTAGCAAATCAGCTATTTACTTAGCTAACCAGTTGGCTAATAACTCAGCTAGATGATCAGCTAACTAGTGGGCTCCCTCACTTTCCATCAGGTTAGCTAACTAGTAGGCTTGGTCTCCTGCCAACTGGTCAGCAAACTAGAAGGCTCACTCACACGCCAACAGGTCAAGTAACTTGTCAGCTCACTCGAAGGCCAACAGGTCAGCTAACTAGTTGTTTTCTCACCAGTCAACTAATTAAGTCAGCTCACCGGTCGGTTCACTTGCTGGCCAACTAGTTATGACAAAGCAGGCATAGGCTCACTCACCAGCTGACCAGTTAATTCAGCTGACCAGTCGGCTCACTAGCCCGCCAACTAGTTATGTCTGCTCACCTGTCGGCTCACTATCCCGCCGACTAGTTATGTCAGCTCAACTGACCAACTAATTAAGTGAGCTAACCGGTCAGCCTACTAGCTGGAACACTACTTAAGTAAGCTAAA
>NW_007175056.1:0-2410 GCF_000164805.1 Carlito syrichta
AAGTCAGCTACTTAATTCAGCTAGCTTCCCAGGTTGCTAGCTAGGTACCTAACTAGTTAAGTCAGCTGGCTAGCCTGCTGGCTACCTGGTTAAATCAGCTAGTTAATTCAGCTGGTCAGCCAGCTGGCTGTCTAGTTGAGTCAGCTAGTTAAGTCAGCTGTCTAGCCACCTGGATAGCTGGCTAATTCAACTAGTTAAGTCAGCTGGACAGCCAGCTGGCTTGCTAGGTAGCTGCTAATTAAGTCAGCTAGTTAAGTCAGCTGGCTAAGTAGGTGACTAGCTAGTTAAGTCGGGTAGTTATGCCAGCTGGCTAGCTAGTTAAGTCTGTTAGTTAAGTCTGATTACTTTCCAGATGCCTGTCAGGGTAGCTATCTAGTTAAATCAGCTGGCTAGTCAGCTGGATAGTTGCTTAAATTACATAGTTAAGTCAGCTGACTGGCCAGGAGATTAGCTAGGTAGTTAGGTAGTTAAGTCCACTGGCAAGTCAGCAGACTATATAGATAGGTACCTAGTTAAGTCACATGGCTAGACATCAGGCTATCTAGTTATGTCAGCTAGTTAATTCAGCTGGCTAGCCAGCTGCCTAGGTAGGTAGATAGCTAGTTAAGTGTGCTGGCTAGCCAGCTGGCTACTTAATTAAGTCAGCTAGTTAAGTCAGCTGGCTAGCCTGCTGGCTAGCTAGGTAGCTACACAATTAAGTCAGTTGTCTAGCCAGCTGGCCAGTAGTTAATTCAGCTAGTTTAGTCAGCTGGCTAACCAGCTGAATAGCTACTTAATTCAGCACATTGAGTCAGTTGTCTAGCTAGCTGGCTAGCTAGTTAAAAAGCTAGTTACACCAGATGGGCAGCCAGCTGGCTCCCCAGTTATTTCAGCTAGTTAAGTCAGCTGGCTAGCTAGATAAGTCACCTAGTTAATTCAGCTAGATAGCCAACTGGCTAGCTATGTAGCTATGTACATAGCTATGTAGTTATGTAGCAAGTTAGTTAATTCAACTGGCTAGAAAACAGCCCATCTAGTTTAGTCAGCTAGTTAAGTTAGCTGGTTAGCCAGCTGGCTACCTAGGTGGCTGGCAAGTTAAGCTGGCTCGTTAGCAGGCTGGTCAGGTAGTTGGACAGCTAGTTAAGCCGACTGGCTAGCCAGGTGATCAGCAGGGTGACTGTCTAGTTAAGCTGGGTGGCTATCTCACTGTCTAGCCAGTCGGCTGGCTATTTATGCCAGCTGGCTAGCCAGCTGGCCATCCTGCTAGCTAGCTAGCCGGCTGCCTAGGTAGCTAGCCACCTGTGTAGCCGACTAGTCAATCATGTAGCTAGCTAGTTAAGTCAGCTGGCTAGCCAGCTAGCCAGCCAACTAGCTAGTCAACTACTTAAAGCATCTAGCTAGCCAGCTAGAAGTCAATTCAGCTAGCAAGTCAGCTAACAATTCAGCTAGATTGTTAAGTCAAGTAGCTACTCAGGTTGCTAGCCAGCTAGTTACTTAAGTCTGCTGGCTAGTCAGCTATCTAGTCAGCTAGATAGTTAATTTAACTAGCCAGCTAACTTGCCAGTTACCTAGTTAGTTAAGTCAGATAGCTATATAGCTAATTGGCTTGTTTGCTAGCTAGTTATGTCAGCTAGTTAGCCAGCTAGCTAGTCGGCTAGCTAAATAAGTCAGTTAGCAAATCAGCTATTTACTTAGCTAACCAGTTGGCTAATAACTCAGCTAGATGATCAGCTAACTAGTGGGCTCCCTCACTTTCCATCAGGTTAGGTAACTAGTAGGCTCGGTCTCCTGCCAACTGGTCAGCATACTAGTAGGCTCGCTCACCAGCCAACAGGTCAAGTAACTTGTCAGCTCGCTCGAAGGCCAACAGGTCAGCTAACTAGTTGTTTTCTCACCAGTCAACTAATTAAGTCAGCTCACCGGTCGGTTCACTTGCTGGCCAACTAGTTATGGCAAAGCAGGCATAGGCTCACTCACCAGCTGACCAGTTAATTCAGCTGACCAGTCGGCTCACTAGCCCGCCGACTAGTTATGTCTGCTCACCTGTCGGCTCACTATCCCGCCGACTAGTTATGTCAGCTCAACTGACCAACTAATTAAGTGAGCTAACCGGTCAGCCTACTAGCTGGAACACTACTTAAGTAAGCTAAACAATCGGCCGACTAGTGGGCAACTTGTCAGTCAAGAAGTTAGGTCAGCTAAATAGTCGGCCGACTATTTAAGGCAGTTAACTTGTCGGCCAACTAGTCAACCGACTAGTTAGGTCAGCAAATTCGTCACCCAACTTCTTAACTGAGCTAACTATGGAGCCAACTCATCAATCATCTATTTAACCAAGCTAAATACTCGGCCTATTAATCAGCCAACTTGTAAAAGCAGATAACAAGTCGGCCGAGTAGTCAGCAAACGTGTTAAACCAGCTAATTAGTCA
>NW_007175057.1:0-641 GCF_000164805.1 Carlito syrichta
CTTTTGTTCCCTCAAATGGCCCACATTTCCTAATTGCAGCTGGCCACCGGAGGGGACCTTTAACCCTGCCATAATGGGGAAGGTCCAACAGTTCATCTATTGATGCCACCTGGACCAGATCCTGTACATCACTGCCTGGTACCTCCCGGTAATGCAACAGCCATCATGGATGAAGAAAGCTGAAAAGAAAGCTAATTCTTCTCATGTTTTAACCCTACAGGAAACTCCAAAAGCCCTCCAAAAGCCAGAGCCCTCCAAAAGCCAAACCTCCGGTTCTCCCCCACCCTACTCTACATCTGAGCAGGTGCAGGGGTCCCACAAGGTTCTCAGCCCGTCACTCACTAGGAGTGGGTCCTTGTATCAGCCCCTTTATTCCCCTCTTCCCCATGCATCTCCTGAGGGCCCAACTGCCCCTGATAAACCAACTAGCCCTGACTCGTCTTCAGGGAAATCAGAGCCACAAACTTCCACAGTCCTCCCCCTCCGCCCTGGGACTAGACACGGGAGGTTTGGGAGGCCAGCCCTTTACAGTTTATGTCCCTTTCTCTACTAGTAATCTTTACAATTGGAAGCACCAAATCCGGCATTCTCTGAAAAACCTCAGAGTCTCATAGGCCTTTTAGAAACTATTTTCTTCACCC
>NW_007175058.1:0-789 GCF_000164805.1 Carlito syrichta
CCAGCTGACTTAATTAGAAAGCTGACTAAACTAGCTGAATTAGGTAGGTGAGTTAACTACGTAGGTAGCTGACTTTACTGGTCGACTTAACTAGTTAGCTAGTTGACTTAAATACCTGAATTAGTTAGCTTACTATTTATGTAGCTGAATAACTAGCTGAACTAATTAGCTAACTAGTTAGGTAGCAGATTTAAGTAGCTGAGGTAAATAGCTAACTAGTGAGCCAGCTCACTCAGCTAACTAGCTGGTTAACTAGCTGACTTAGCTAGCTGACTTAACTAGTTGTCTAACAAGATAGCTAGCTGACTTGAGTTGGTTAATGAGTTAGCTACCTGTTTTAACTGGTTGGTAAACTAGTTAACTAGCTGAATTTACTAGTTGTTTAACGAGTTAGCTGGGTGATTAACTTGTTGGTTGATGAGTCGGCAGAATAGTTAGCTGTTTTAACACATGATCGACATGTTTGCTGGCTTAACAAGTTGGCCAACTAGTCGGCAGACTAGTTAGCTGGGTTAGATAGTTGACTAACGAGTTGGCCCACTAATCAGCTCTGTTAACTTGTTGGATGGCATATGTGCTGACCTTACTAGTCGGCACATGATTAGGCCGATTACTTAGATGGCCTAACTTGTTGACAGCTAGTTAGCTGAACTAACTTGTTGGCAAACAAGTTGGCCGATTAGTTGGCCGATTGTTTAGCTGAATTAACTAGTTGGCTGGCTAGACGGCTGACCGGTTAGCTGACTTAACTAGTCAGCCAGCGAGTGAGCTGACAGGTGAGCTGTTTTA
>NW_007175059.1:0-503 GCF_000164805.1 Carlito syrichta
ACAGTGGACACAAGTGTGTGACTGGGGGGATGTTGCTGGCCCCTGGGAAGGCACCTGCTTCTTCCTTCAAACCCTTGCCTCCTCACAGGTCCTGGGCTCTCCAACCACAGAGAGCCTGGGATGGTTATGCACAGAATGGCCTACAGAGTGGAGGCCAAGAGACAGCAATATGCTGAGGGGAGGCTCCAAGGCTCAGAAGGCAACTAGAAGGGAGTGGAACTGAAAGCCAGGGAAGCTGCCGTGGGGTGTGAGAGCTAGCTTGTTGCTGGGGCTGCTTTGTTGGCAACACCCTTGGCGTGTTTTAGAGGTATTTACTGAGAAGAAGAGGGGGTCTGGAGACATAATCAATGATTTTGTTCCTCGTTTCAAACCCCTGAATGCTAAGTGGGGCATGAACCAACACCAGGCTCTGTCATGTGATGCACAGGGAGGTTGAGGCCAGAAGTGGTCACTGGCCAGTCACAGTAGGGGTCAGAGCCAACTCTGGGATGGGACCCAGGTCT
>NW_007175060.1:0-449 GCF_000164805.1 Carlito syrichta
AATTGGTTCTGGGAGAAGACAGGCAATCAACCCAGAATCCGGACATCATAAATGCAGCCTTCCCCCTGTCCCGCCCCATGTGGGACTTCAACACGGCAGAAGATAAGGAGAGGCTCTGGATCTATCGCCAGACTCTAATGGCAGGTCTCAGGGCTGCGGCACGCAAGACCTCTAATTTGGCCAGCGTATATGATGTTAGACAGGAGAAAGATAAGAATCCGGCCGCGTTCCTGGAACAGCTTATGGAAACCTTCAGGTAGTACAGTCCTATGAATCCAGAAGTGCCGGAAAACAAGGCAGCTGTTATAATGGCTTTTATTAATCAGGCTGCCCCAGATATTAGAAAAAAGTTGCAGAAAGTAGAGAGATTAGGTGAAAAAAGCCTCCAAGACTTATTAATAGTGGCAGAAAGAGTGTACAACAAATGAGAAAGCCCAGAAGACCAACAG